>NW_017306577.1:852319-863292 GCF_000935625.1 Nanorana parkeri
TGGAAGGCCCTTGATCTCTACAATAGATAAACTATCTAGTTTTTATTTATTTTATTTGATTCAATTATTTATACCAAAAGAGTAGTTGATTCTTAGAACAGACTATCAACAAAGATAGGGAGTCAGTCACCAGTAATTATCTTTAATCTGTTCTACAAAAAAGAAAGAAATAAATAACTGGAAGGTCCTTGAGCTATTTTAGTTTATTTTATTTATTTAATGCAGAGGTCATTGATTTTTTGCATTAGACAAAATACATATTTATATATATATACCGAGAGAGTGAGTCAGTCAACAGCAATAATTGTTTATACAAAAAAAATTAAAACTAGAAGATTCTCAATCTCTACTTTAGCTAAAATGACTTTATTTATTTTTCCCTTTATTTATTTATTGTCAAAAACAGACTTCCAGATCTAAACTCAGACAAAAATTTGCACTGGTGTCACCAAGAAAGAAAGTGAGGGGAAAGCCAAAATTATAATGCTGTCCCCAGAACAAGAAATCCCCCAATGGGGACACCTGTTTCAGGAACGACTGTCTAATTTCCCTCTGAGAATTAATACCGAGCACAATAAAGCCTGTGTGTACGCATTGTTATTTTGTACTGCAGTAGATAATAATAATAATAATAATAGTTACTATTTTTATCATTATTATGTTACAAGGTTGATCGAGTTGTCTTGTCTTGCTTCCCTACCTTAGCAGAAAGAAGGATTTTTGCTTTGATGGTATATACAATGCCGAGTCGAAATTAGCGACACCTCCTTAAAATAATAATAATGGGAAAATGTTATCTCGACTATCTATTTTTTTCCCACAATTGCACAATCCTCTTTAAAATGTTCCCTCTAATTTACTCCTTGTTTCTATGGAAACTCGCCTTCTTGATAATCCATCAGCGTTCTCCAGTTAGGGCGCTGGGCAGCCTTGCCGGGACCTCATTAAGGATCATCCCACACATTGGAGAGATGGCCGGGGCGCACTAACGACCACACAATTTACATGACGGTGGCTTACAAGGAGGAGCCCGCCAATAATTGATGGACTCCGGTTACTGTTGTCTGTTGCTGATTAACCTAATTTTATCTACAAATAGCCCAGCAATTATCCTTGTTTTTGGTGGCACACGTTTAACTAATGGTAGGTTTTTTGTTTTTTTTGTTCTTCAAAGGCACTTTGCAAAGTATCTTCAAGAGGAATTGCAGTGGTAGCCTTTAGCCAAGGTTCAACCATTCTGGGGAGGCCACGCCTGACTATGATGTCCTAATGGTGTAAATGTAAGGAACCTACTTGTCTATCATTGTCCAGTCTGGCTATGATGACCTAATGGGCTAAGGGTATGGAACCTACTTGTCTCTCATTGATCAGCCTGGCTATGATAACCTAATGGGCTAAGGGTAAGGGAACTACCTGTCTCTCATTGCCCAGGCTAGTTATGATGACCTAATGGGCTAAATGTAAGAAAGGCACTTGTCTCTCCTTGCCCAGCCCATGTACATTTTGGCTGGAGGATGCATGCATTCAGCAACATCAGTGCAAATGTGCATGTGTTTGCCCAATGTCATGCTTATGGCTTCTCCGCCATTAGAGTTGTCTCTGTTTAAAGTAAAGTTCGTAGGAGCTGTCATCGCTGAATTATTTTTAAAGGCCCATCTTGATCCTGAAATTGGAACTCCTGGCCTAAAAAGAGCTCAAGAGTGTAGCCCAGGGGCTTGTACCCTAATCAACAAGTCAGCAATTGTCACTTCCATAGTTTTGTCCTCACAGTCTCACTTTAAGGGGGGTTTCTGTAACCACATGATTGCCTATTATAAAGTTAGGGCATGTGAAGATGAACAAGCATTCACTTAATGTTTAAGATCAGTTTCACAAGCTTCTGAGATCCTTCAAAAATGCATTCTGAGTGCCTCCTGCCCTACAGTAACACCCTTTTAATCTGCTTTTGCATTCACATTGACTTGTGTGGGGAAAAAAGAAGTTCCAAACCAAGCAAAAAAAAATCCAGTGTACGCAGACTCTCATTCTGTCTTTCTGAGTACACACACCTCGCTTCTTGTTGGAGATTCTACATGTCCTTTGTTTCTGGTACTCGCTGTCTGTCCTGCCCTTTGGGTTGCCTGACTCCAACTCTTGGTTGAATGCCAATCCCTTAACCTTGGCTGTGTGTTCCCCTAATTGCTGACCTCTGGCTTGTCTTCAGCCTCATTACCAGGTCTGTCACGTAAGACCTGGGGACAACTCAGAACCAGTAGTCTTGGGGAGGAGTAGACCAAACCTTTTTTTATTAGGCTTCTTTAAAGTCCAAGTTTTAATCCATTTTGCATAGAATGGAGAAAGTTCAAAACCTCTGAGAGATGTCTGTCGTTTGACATCTAAGGAAGAGCCCTGGGGCCATGCTGAAAAAAATATGAATATGTTTAAATGTCAGAATTCTGTGTTTGGAAGTCAGAATTCTGAGTATTGAAAGACAGAATTCTGACTTTTAATCTCAGAATTCTGACTTTTAATCTCAGAATTCTGTTTTTAAAATTCTAAACTTGAAACACAGGATTCAGACTTTTAAACACAGAATTATGTTTAATTTTTTGTTTAGCATAGCCCCAAGGCTCTTCCATACCGTAGACATCTACTTCCACATTGAAAAGATTTCTGCAGCACTTCCTGTAAGTACGAGAAGTAACAAAATCTCTCCAATGACAAAAACACATTTTTACAAGAGCGGGAAAGAGTCAGAACTTCTGACAATGTTGTTGTTGTTGTTTCTGACTTCCTCTCCCCGTGATAAGCGCACCCCATGTTTCTAATATTGACATCACAAGCATGGGAAATGAGGACAAGTCTCCCCAACTGGGTCACCTACACAAATAAAGACCTAACGGATATTTTTACTCTTTCCCACTCTATCAAAAACTAAAAACAAATGTATTCAAAGGTTTTGTGTTGACACTGTATAGAGAGCTGCTTCTGTGGATGTAGAATGTTATATTTCACAGGTATGATTTACAGGAAGTGACAAGTATAGATGTATTTCAATTATATATTTACCTAACTTTAACTTTGGCTGGCGTTCCCCTTTAATAACGCGGGCATATTGTAAATCCATATTCTTTCTCTTAAATATCATATTAATAAAACGATATATTTTATATACAATAATATATTGTCTTCCCCTCAAGCAAGAAATACCACTTCAGCACAAAATTAACTTAAGTGCTGTGTCTGGATTTCCTGGTTATTAAATGTATTATTCATTGTGTTTTTCATTGTAAACCTCTGCCAGTTCTGCCAGGAAAAAATGTCTGGAATTGGGCAGCTCAGGAGAACTTCTGTCACACAGATTGTAACAGGCCCCCCTACAGCTTGGAGATTTCCTATACCAAACCTTTCCTAAAGCTAGCCTTACCGAGATCTTCTGTGCCTGCTAATCGGATCCACAGCTGGGACAACTGTGTCCACCGATCCTTACCATAGGAACAATGCTGAGATATGAGGAGGTCAGATACAATGTCAGAGATAGATAGATAGATAGATAGATAGATAGATAGATAGATAGATAGATAGATAGATAGATAGATAGATAGATACATATTAGGGATGCTCCAATACCAGTTTTTCAGTTTTAAGTACGAGTACAGATATTTGTTTTCTGGTACTCAGCGATACCGGTGCCGTGTGCCCCGATTATCAGTAAGTCGGGCAGCGGATCATGACCCGTCGCCCGGCTTCCTGATTGCCTGGGAAGCCGGTGCTCTATCGAAAAAACACTTGCTTCGCTTGCCAAGGCTACCTGGCTGGCAGACCAATCAAGAAGCCCAGAGAGGAGTCTTGACGTGCCGTCCAGCTTCCTGTTTGGTTATGAAGCCAGGCTGCCTAAAAACAAGTGAAGCTGGCTTCCTGGTCAATCAGGAAGCCGGGCGACACATCATGACGCTTCTCGGCTTCCTGATTGGCTAGGAAGCCAGCTTCATTTGTTTCTAGGCAGCCTGGCTTCCTGGCCAATCAAAAAGCGGGTCATTACATGCCGCCCGGCTTACTGATTGGTTAGGAAGCCAGGCTGCCTAGCATCAAGTGAAGCTAGCTTCCTAGTCAATCAGGAAGCCGAGAGGCGGGTCATAACCCACCGCCCGGCTTCCTGATTGGAAAGTAAGCCGGCTCCATGCTCCCTCAGCACTGCCAGCCAGAGGGAGATCTCCCTCTGACCGGAAGTTCCGGTATTGGAGATAAGCATTAAAGCATTTGGGCGCGTACGAGTACTTGCCCAGATACTCAGTATCGGCACCAATACCAATACTGGTATTGGTGCATCCCTAATAGATAGATAGATAGATAGATAGATAGATAGATAGATAGATAGATAGATAGATAGATAGATAGATAGATAGATAGACAGACAGACAGACAGACAGACAGACAGATAGATAGATAGATAGATAGATAGATAGATAGGAATAGATAGATAGATAGATAGATAGATAGATAGATAGATAGATAGATAGATAGATAGATAGATAGCATGAATTAGAATATTCAAGACGATCAACACAAATATTCAGTGTGCTGAATACTTTGCTGAAGTGAAATTTTATTGAGGAACAGATGGATCCCTGACCTACACGAACACTGACCTCCTTCTCGCAGTCTATAAAACTGTAATGACCCAGACTGTTCACCCAACTCATGGCTGACTAGATCAGAGCTTCTCAACCTCCATTAAATAGCCCAACAATCACCAGCCTGGTCATGCGCCAACTTTCAATATATTATAATGGCATTCAAGGTTGACTGTAGACCTTTCTGTATTTCATCCAGGCAGGCTCTTGCTTTACTGTTGCTATGGCAGGCTGGGACAGGTAAAGGAGACTTTGATTGGTCGTTGGAAGGGAAACAATGACTTTTCTTCAGATACTTTATAAGTGAGGCCTCTTTAAGGCTCTGTTAGATGTAGCCCGGGCTTTGCAGCCAGGTGACCTTGGAATATTTCATGAATATGTTGGACGTCATGCCATTTGAAACTGAGACAGACAGGAGGTTATAATGGTTTATTGAAGGTTTTTGAAGGCTTCATCCATATAGATGATGTATTCCATTATACATGTAACAATCATCTGCCATGTTACCCCGCAGGATTATAACCTATTCAATGTCCGCCATTTGTCATATTTTTTTTTAAAAACACACACACAAGAACCCGGATATTAATGTCTGTAGCCAGAAAGCCTCTTTTGTGACCCTCTCTAAATTTGTTACTGGGCCCTGACTTTTCCTGCCTTTAAGGCTAAGCCCCACCCCAGTGGACAATAAGGGAACTCGTTGGTCAGGACAATGGAAGTTGTTGGAGCTTAGCCATGGAATCAGGGAAAATCAGAACCCAATAGCAAAGGAAAAGGAAAAAAGGTCCTGAATTTGGTCTAATGACCAGCAGCACTGGAGGGATCCTAGAGCAGATTTTTCTCCAGGGAAGGTAATTTTAATTTAACCTTTTACTACTTATGTATTCATCCTAGCAAATGTGCTGAATTAAAAAAAAAGGACTTTGGTTTTCCTTTACAAATTAAATATAATTATATCTTCTCTTAATTTTCAGGATCAACTGGTACCTGTGGGACTTTGGGGGTGGGGGGAGGGACTAAGAGAAAAGTCCACCTAATGCAGCTTCCTTTTATTGTCTTGACTGTGGATTAAGAAGATGTTGCAGGGGGTACGGCTATCAACATTGTTACTGCTGAATCACAAGCTTGTAGCTTGTCAATCAGCACCTGACCATGTCTAGCCCCACCCACTACTATCTGGACTGGCAGCACTGCCTCTTTTGCTTTAACCTTCCCACTGTGAGCTGCAGTGTCTGGCAGGAGGAACACGTGAGACACAAATGAAAAAGGGTTTGGCTCATTTAGAACAGGTGAAGGAAATTTCTGGTTAACTATATGAGGCTTGTGCATCACATAGCAACTGGATCTGCTACTTGTTTAGACTTTCAGGGGCCTTAAGTTTTACTTTAAAGTGACGCTAAACTCAGGAGTTAAATCCTAAAAATACATTCAAGAACCTTAACTATTAACAACAATGTATCTTATTTGTGTATCACTCGGCTGTAGACCCTCCAATCATCTCTGAATTGGTGCTGACACTGCCATTCCTTATGGAGGGGGGCTACGTCTGTTCCCCATGGTCCCTGTGTGTGTTGTAGAGTAGTCACCACTCCAAGCTCAATCCCGGGATGAACTACAATCTCATGTTTAGTTCATTCATTTATATTGAGATTGTAGTCCATCCCGGGAGTGAGCTTGGAGCGGTGACTACTTTACAACACACACGGGGATCATGGGGAACAAAAGTAGCCCCCCTCCAGAAGGAAGGACAGTGTCTGCACCAATTCAGAGATGATTGGAGGATCTACAGCCGAGTGATACACAAATAAGATACATTGTTGTTCATAGTTAAGGTACCTGAATGTATTTTTAAGATTTAACTCCTGAGTTTAGTGTCACTTTAAGAACATTTGTTTTTGCCATTATTCTCACAAAAGGAACGTTCACAGGTATCTTCAGGGTGAATGGCCCTGCATATTTTTTATAGATATATAAGAATCCTATATGTCATTAAAAATATAGAATCCCATTTATTCCCAGAATATGAATAGGCTACCCTGGATTTAATTCCTGTCTACTGAAGAAAAATGGCCATGGCCCAATATTGAGTAATGACTGCCAAACCAAACCCTAGCCTACAAACGAGAAGAAGATCTTCCTGGCATTTAAAAACAAAAGCGTTATACCCCTTTAAGATACCATTAGGTGCACTTTTGTTTTATGTATCCCATTGACCATGGAGATTTAAAAAGCCTAAATTAAAAAAAATAGAGTTTGCGCGCACCGCCCTCTCCAAGGAATCCACGGGAGCCCGTTTTATTACCCATTTTTTCGCAGCCTATAATGAAGTCTCTTTTATAATTCAGCTTCAAATGGCGCTGTTAAGTCATCCGTCAGCGTCTTTGAAACGGCTTTAGGTTTAGTGGGCATGCTACTGGCATCATAAGCTCTTGTCAGCCCGGTAGGAGCCGGCCTGTTTGATAAGATTATAATTTTGTTTATATTGTGCTATAGGATGACACGCTGAGTACAGCTCGAGGAAATCGCTATTGTCAGCAGGTTAAATAAATCTTCTCTAAAATGTAAGTGTCGCGATGTCATTGTTCCCTCTGTACCTCAAGTGTTTGGGGGACGCCGGGTGCATCTCACACACTATAGTCTCTTTGGGATAATTATGTCTTCAGGAGTGGGAAGCCTTCGGATGGACTGGTCATGGAGAGCTGGCAATTCTACCATTACTTTTGGAGTCAGAATAAGCAAGGAATTACATTTACTTTCACGACCTGCAGGAGGTGTATTCTATATAATAAGATTTTATTTATTTATTATGGGGTGGGTAAAGGAACCGGGAACCATGGCACCAAGGGCATAGCAAACAACCTTACATACCATAGTCTTAGATTCCCTGGTAGATTACATATATGACGTATTATGGAGCCATTGTGTAAGCTGTGAAAATTCTCACCACTCTCCCTCTGAGTAAGGGACACCACTGCAAGACTTTTTACACTAAACATCATGTGACCATTTAGACCCAATTTGGAGACTATACTGCAGGGGTAGCCAAGCTCAAGCCCTCCAGCTGTGGTTGAACTACAAATCCCATGAGGCATTGCAAGATTCTCACAGCCATAGACATCAGTTGCGTAACAACCGGGGGGGGCAGCCTGTGAACTGGCCCCAGGTGTAAAGCTGAAGGGGGGGCGCCGAAAATGGCACCTTTGGCTAAATGACGAAAGTGCAATCTTCCTGCCGTTTTGTCGGCACAGCCGTGATTTCTTTCCTCCGGGCGCTGCTCTGTGTCCCAGGGGATGAGGAGAGAAAGTGACAGCCGGCCGAGCGCTGCGGGAGGAGACCGCCGTGACCGGCCAGTGTCTCTCCTGTCACAGGAGGCTGGGCTCTCCTCCGTGCACTGCTCGCTCAGCCTCCTCTGTATGTATCCATTCTATCCCTTTATACATTTACTATGTATCCAGTTAGCCGATATTCCATCTCTCAGTATCCCATCCCTTAGTATCCCATCTCTCAGTATCCCATCTCTCAGTATTCCATCTCTCGGTATTCCATCCCTCAGTATCCCATCCCTCCGTATCCTATCCCTCCGTATCCCATCTCTCAGTATCCCATCTCTCAGTATCCCATCTCTCAGTATCCCATCTCTCAGTATCCCATCTCTCAGTATCCCATCTCTCAGTATCCCATCTCTCAGTATCCCATCTCTCAGTATCCCATCTCTCAGTATCCCATCTCTCAGTATCCCATCTCTCAGTATCCCATCTCTCAGTATCCCATCTCTCAGTATCCCATCTCTCAGTATCCCATCTCTCAGTATCCCATCTCTCAGTATCCCATCTCTCAGTATCCCATCTCTCAGTATCCCATCTCTCAGTATCCCATCTCTCAGTATCCCATCTCTCAGTATCCCATCTCTCAGTATCCCATCTCTCAGTATCCCATCTCTCAGTATCCCATCTCTCAGTATCCCATCTCTCAGTATCCCATCTCTCAGTATCCCATCTCTCAGTATCCCATCTCTCAGTATCCCATCTCTCAGTATCCCATCTCTCAGTATCCCATCTCTCAGTATCCCATCTCTCAGTATCCCATCTCTCAGTATCCCATCTCTCAGTATCCCATCTCTCAGTATCCCATCTCTCAGTATCCCATCTCTCAGTATCCCATCTCTCAGTATCCCATCTCTCAGTATCCCATCTCTCAGTATCCCATCTCTCAGTATCCCATCTCTCAGTATCCCATCTCTCAGTATCCCATCTCTCAGTATCCCATCTCTCAGTATCCCATCTCTCAGTATCCCATCTCTCAGTATCCCATCTCTCAGTATCCCATCTCTCAGTATCCCATCTCTCAGTATCCCATCTCTCAGTATCCCATCTCTCAGTATCCCATCTCTCAGTATCCCATCTCTCAGTATCCCATCTCTCAGTATCCCATCTCTCAGTATCCCATCTCTCAGTATCCCATCTCTCAGTATCCCATCTCTCAGTATCCCATCTCTCAGTATCCCATCTCTCAGTATCCCATCTCTCAGTATCCCATCTCTCAGTATCCCATCTCTCAGTATCCCATCTCTCAGTATCCCATCTCTCAGTATCCCATCTCTCAGTATCCCATCTCTCAGTATCCCATCTCTCAGTATCCCATCTCTCAGTATCCCATCTCTCAGTATCCCATCTCTCAGTATCCCATCTCTCAGTATCCCATCTCTCAGTATCCCATCTCTCAGTATCCCATCTCTCAGTATCCCATCTCTCAGTATCCCATCTCTCAGTATCCCATCTCTCAGTATCCCATCTCTCAGTATCCCATCTCTCAGTATCCCATCTCTCAGTATCCCATCTCTCAGTATCCCATCTCTCAGTATCCCATCTCTCAGTATCCCATCTCTCAGTATCCCATCTCTCAGTATCCCATCTCTCAGTATCCCATCTCTCAGTATCCCATCTCTCAGTATCCCATCTCTCAGTATCCCATCTCTCAGTATCCCATCTCTCAGTATCCCATCTCTCAGTATCCCATCTCTCAGTATCCCATCTCTCAGTATCCCATCTCTCAGTATCCCATCTCTCAGTATCCCATCTCTCAGTATCCCATCTCTCAGTATCCCATCTCTCAGTATCCCATCTCTCAGTATCCCATCTCTCAGTATCCCATCTCTCAGTATCCCATCTCTCAGTATCCCATCTCTCAGTATCCCATCTCTCAGTATCCCATCTCTCAGTATCCCATCTCTCAGTATCCCATCTCTCAGTATCCCATCTCTCAGTATCCCATCTCTCAGTATCCCATCTCTCAGTATCCCATCTCTCAGTATCCCATCTCTCAGTATCCCATCTCTCAGTATCCCATCTCTCAGTATCCCATCTCTCAGTATCCCATCTCTCAGTATCCCATCTCTCAGTATCCCATCTCTCAGTATCCCATCTCTCAGTATCCCATCTCTCAGTATCCCATCTCTCAGTATCCCATCTCTCAGTATCCCATCTCTCAGTATCCCATCTCTCAGTATCCCATCTCTCAGTATCCCATCTCTCAGTATCCCATCTCTCAGTATCCCATCTCTCAGTATCCCATCTCTCAGTATCCCATCTCTCAGTATCCCATCTCTCAGTATCCCATCTCTCAGTATCCCATCTCTCAGTATCCCATCTCTCAGTATCCCATCTCTCAGTATCCCATCTCTCAGTATCCCATCTCTCAGTATCCCATCTCTCAGTATCCCATCTCTCAGTATCCCATCCCTCAGTATCCCATCTCTCAGTATCCCATCTCTCATTATTCCATCTCTCAGTATTCCATCCCTCAGTATCCCATCTCTCAGTATCCCATCTCTCGGTATTCCATCTCTCAGTATCCCATCCCTCCGTATCCTATCCCTCCGTATCCCATCTCTCAGTATCCCATCCCTCAGTATCCCATCTCTCAGTATCCCATCTCTCATTATTCCATCTCTCAGTATTCCATCCCTCAGTATCCCATCTCTCAGTATCCCATCTCTCGGTATTCCATCTCTCAGTATCCCATCCCTCCGTATACTATCCCTCCGTATCCCATCTCTCAGTATCCCATCTCTCAGTATCCCATCTCTCAGTATTCCATCTCTCGGTATTCCATCCCTCAGTATCCCTTATCTCAGTATCCCATGCCTCGGTATTCCATCTCTCAGTATCCCATCCCTCAGTATTACATACCTCAGTATTACATACCTCAGTATCGTATCTCTCAGTATCCCATCTGGCTAATTAGCTGACAGACTGGCAGGTGATATCAGCCAAGGTGAGGAGGTGACACCCTGGAAACCCCAAAAATGGGATGTTCTTGACACACACAAACATTTTTATAATTGATTAATTTTTCAGAAGG
>NW_017306577.1:863426-898629 GCF_000935625.1 Nanorana parkeri
CTATATATATATATATATATATCACAACCACATCTGCATTAGATTTCCTAATATCAGAACAGTTAATTGCGCCAAGCATTAGTTACATTTTAATGATCCGGAATATAATGAGAGGTCACATGGGCATTACGCCGATCGATATGGAATTGCCTGTGGCCACTGTATAACCATTAGGATACAGCTATTAATCAATGTAGCTTATGTGTGTGTGCGCTGTAAATTCAGCAGATGATCCGGGTGCACGGGGCAACATAACGCCTTCATGATAAGGGCTATGTGCTGAAGGTTCCCAGCTGACTGTCTTTTCGACCCCAAACCTCCCTGTTTCTTATTGGAGCAATGTAATAGTCCATATAAATCAGGGGTAGGTTACCTAGGCAGGCCAGCTGTGCTGAAACTACAAAATCCTATCATGCCTCTGCCTCCGGAAGTCATGAACCTGTTAAAGCTTATATGGCGACTGGCTTTACATCTACTTTAAGCATCTTTATTCCCAGCAGGCCAGAAATGCCGGGAACGATTGTAGACTTTTAAGGTTGAACCTGTTTTGACGTGAAAGCCACCTATGTGCACGGGGCACAGAATATATTGCACTCCGCAGAAGCGGGCCGGATGAATAATTTACTCCTTAGCTCAATTAATTATTTGCTGCTGCGTTGCATTTTATCGTCTACCCGTAGATGACACTATGACGAACCCGGCTGAGCGGTGCAGGGAGGAACATCTTCCAGCAGGACATCAATATTTAGGAGTTCTCTGAAAAGTTCAGCAAACATTTCTCAGCCTCATCACATTCATTTCTGGAGTCTGAAGGTATCTACGGGGGCGGAAGGTCCGGGAGGACCTGGGTATGGATGCTGCAGACATGTTTCACTGAAGTTTCGTGTTTTTTTTTCTCCCCTTAATACTCAGTAGCATTACCAAAAGGACACAAAGTACACAAAGAGTACCAGTCACAACTGGGCTGATGCAAGAATCTGAATATGAACAGGGCTCTCCAAGAGTTTGGAGAAGGCAGGAGAAGTGAACAATCTAGGTCAACATAGCTGAACTGGAACTTGAGCTGAAAAATTTCCCAAATCAGCTATTTTGGCCTAGATTGTTCACTTCTCCTGCCTTCTCTAAACCTTCCACCCTTTTGTAAACAGCCCTGTAAGTCTTAAAGGGAAACTTTCACTAACTTTACAAATCTGCATGAAGACATTCCTGACATACACACTTTTTGAACTGTCTATATGCTATTTACTTGGGATTAGAGATGAGCTCAGGTTCGGACCAAAACCGGTCCAAATTTGAGCTCCTCAGGGCAAGGATGGAGTTCCACCCGTACATAGAAGGATGCCCAGCTTGCATCTGATTTGGTGAAAGTGTCCATGGCACTTCCTTGTCCACAGGTTCTCATGGTTCGGACTGAGTTCCAGGTCCCTGGATGTACAGATGTGGATCCTGGATAAAATGGACTAGGTCCCTGAATGTACAGGCGCGGATCCTGGATAGGACAGACCAGGTCCCTGGATGTACAGATATGGATCCTGGATAGGATAGACCAAACCTCCGAATGTACAGGCACAAATCCTGGATTGGATGGACCAGTTTATTGGATGTACAAACATGGATCCTGGATAGGACAGGCCAGGTCCACGGATGTACAGTCTACAGATATGGATCCAGGAGAGGATGGAGCAGGTCCCCAAATGTACGACATGGATTGTGGATAGGACCGACTAAGTCCCCGGATGTACAGATATGGATCCTGTATAGGACGGACCAGGTCCCCAAATGTACGATATGGATTGTGGATAGGACCAACTAAGTCCCCGGATGTACAGATATGGATCCTGGATAGGATGGACCAGGTCCCTGGATGTACAGATACGGATTTTGGATAGGAAGGGCCCGGTCTCTGGATGTACAGATGCAGATCTTGAAGAGCACAGACCAGGTCTCTGGACGTACAGATATGGATACTTGATAGATGGACCAGTTCCCTGGATGTACAGATATGGGTCCTGGATAGGACAGACCGGGTCCCTGGATGTACAGACATGTATCCTGGATAAGATGGACCAGGTCCCCGGATTACTCCGCATGTACAGACACAGATCCTACTACTGTATAACAACACATTTTACAGCTAAGTCTTCAGCTTGGATACGTAATGGACCGTAGATTGCAGATGGAGCTCAGACGAGGCCAGACAATCCCAGGCAGTCGGCTTTTTACATTGCCTCACAGGTGAGATCTGGAGTGATTAGACAAAGTGCTTCTTAACGATTCATTCGCTTCAGTAGCTCTTTAATTGGCTGTTCCAAAAAAAAAACAAGCCCAATTTGCAAAGCCAGTTACTTCATCCAATGCGGCTTCACGCCGAGGCGAAAGACATTTTGGAAGGTTGAAAGACTCTGAAAACGACTCGAATGTTTTACCGCTAAAACTGCTACATTACTATTAGCCAAACGTTCCAATTTACAGCGTCTGCTAAAAACAACTGTCAACCAGCCATACTTTCAAGTGGATTCTAAGCTTTGCAGCCCAATTTGTACAGTTATTCCAAAGAGGAAATAGTCTCAGCAAAGACTGGACCGCTTGGGAGATAAAGATGCTGAACAATTACAATATTTGCATCTGTGTCCTTTCCCAAAACCCCCCTGCTGTCGTAAACACGGAGCGGGTTCTCTATAGTCACATGGCTATCCTGCAGGAGGATAAAGCCGGCAACTCATTATGGAATCTTCTACAATCTCTAATAATAATGATCCAAACAGAAATGATGAAATAGTCCCCGTTCCTGGGGAAAATGCAGCTGTATGGCTCATTCAGTGCTGATAACATGTGCAAAGGCCTAGGCACTTTGCAACATGTTGAAGGGAAGAATCAGACTATCTCTGCTCTCAGAGGTGTGCTTAGGCTTTTTGCCACCTGAGGTGGTTGGCGGTGGAAGTAGGGGAAAGGGGAGTACCGGTGGAGGGAGAATGAAGCCATTAAAGGAGAACTATGAGGGGGGTGCTTTTCACTCACCTCATAGTTCTAGCCGACCTGTGACAATGAGACTGTCACAGGTCGGCTCAGTAGATCGGGAGGTGAGCGAACACATACCGGGTTCGCTCACCTCTCGATCCTGTCACGGCTCTCTGCCGTTACAGGGGAGGGGCTGGATTCCCCCCTCCCCGCTCCGATCCGCCAGCACTGACTGGAGGAACGAACGGGGGAGGGGGCGGGTACAGCTGGCTCTGCCTCTAGATAGGCAGAGCCAGCTTTCACTCACGCAGCTGGGCCGATCTCGACATCGATAGCGGGATCCGCTCCGGCTGCGGGGTCTCAGTATACCGCGAGCTGTAGCTCGCGGTATACTGAGCCTAGGGTGACGGGAGGACGCTAGTTTGTGTCCTCCTGTTACCCTAAGGAGAACTATGGGGAAAAGCCCTGACCCCATAGTTCTCCTTTAAGAGCAAGGTGGGGAGATGTGTAAGGGCCATACACTTCTCCCCGCTCTTCTCTTAGCATCCGGGAACGCTCTGGCTGGAAAGGGGGTGGCAGTCACGTTGTGTCATGCTGCTGTGCCTGCTGCCCCCACACGTGACCCAAAGAGATGCCGCCTGATACGGCAATAGCCTCAGGCTGCTTCATTATAGGCTTGACCCTGTCTGCTTTCATCCCACACATAAGCATAGATCACGTGACTAAGTAAGCATGCTTTCACGCATGTAGCTAGCACTAAAGGAAGCCCAATGCAGCATTTCCTCCAGGAAAAAGTTAATAAGTAGTCTTATATGTTATCAAGCAGTCATTATGTTATCCATCATAGCACATAGATCTGAGCACCGGTCCACTTTAACTCTGCGCATTCACATATTTAGCGTAAATACACTTCCAATTGAATGTGAACAGCAGCGAGCAAAACTTCAGAGGCTGTTTAAGTACCTTGGGTAATTAACATATAGAATTAGCATGCGTTAATTGCAAATGAAGGCGGCGGATATATTTAGCTATTTAATGTGACCTTGGGCCAATTAGCGTTTGCATTTACTTAACTTGGTTATAAATTAGCAAATTATTGATAAGGCCTGGAAGACGGTCATATATAGAAATAAATATGAATACACTGTATAATATATATGTATAGATATACAGCATAGACGTATTCATCTTAAATGTAAACATCTTTTCTTTCTCTTATCAAGACTTTAGATCTGTAACCATAAAAGCTATTCAAATCTAATTTTATATCACCCTGGTTAAGGTGAACCTGTCATACATCTGGGAAAGTCGAAGTGAACATCCCAGATAGCAAGCAATTGAGCTGCAAGTTTGGAAATTACTTGTTAAAGGAGAACTATGGGGTTAAGGCTTTTCCCCATAGTTCTCCTTAGGGTAACGGCAGGACACAAACTAGCGTCCTCCCGTCACCCTAGGCTCAGTATACTGCGAGCTGTAGCTCCCTATATACTGAGACGCCGCAGCTGAAGCGGATGAAAACCAAATAAAAACAATAAAAAAAAAAAGTATTGCTAGAAATTGTGCCATTAAACGCTCAGTGTGAATGGGCACTTAAAGTCAGGTTCATTCCAACCTTCCCTGCTGTATTAGCTCAGCTATTGGTTAAGAAGACCACTGGAGTGTAGGAGGAAGAGGCTGCGGGTGCCGGTGTTTTATCGAAAGTTCCAACTCCTCGAGATCTCCAACGATCTGACTTCCGGTTTAGTTAGAAGTAAGGCCCCGTTCACATATAGCGAATTGTCGCGCGATTTCCGCCGCGATATCGCGCATTTTTGCCGCGCGATATCGCGAGAAGTCGCCGGCCAATGTTATTCAATGGAGCTGTCTTAACTCCATGTCGCGCGTCGCTCGTCGCTCGTTGCGGTCGCAAGTCGCTTCTACCGGACCCTTTTTTCTGCGGATTTTGCGCGATTTTGCTTTTTTTCTATGGAGCCCGACGGGGAAGGTCGCGCTACCGTCGCTGGATCGTCGCTGGAACGTCGCCCGAAAGTCGCGCTATCCCGGCCGTGCGGATCCGCTGCAAAAGGTATGTCGCTAGGTGTGAATGGGGTCTAAGAGGTTTGACCGAGAAGGCTCTACTGCATGTGCGCCACCCACGGCATTTCCCTATACACATACTGCACAGCAATAAAGTATTCAAATAAACTAGGATCACACTAATCCAGCACGTTATTCATCTGAGTTGCCCCACTCAATATGTCCTCAATAACAAGTTGGATTAGTCTGACCCTAGTTCATTTTAATACTTTATTGCTGTGTAGTATGTGTATAGGCAAATGCCGCGGAACCGGAAGTCAGATCGTTGGAGATCTCGAGGAGTTGGAGCTTTTGAGGCTGATGAGTGAACTGTACGGAATAAGAACGTTGCCTGTGTACAACTGAGGTGGAACAGTCTGAACGCTGTAGGATTGAGTGATACTTGATTACGTAGGGACCCTGGAGAAATGAAAGACCCGGATGGTGGGGCTCCCACATATGCAGAGTTGCAGAAGGAGTTTTCCTAACCCACATATTAATGCTCTGAACAGGAGTCCTATAAGTTGAAGTACATGAATGTTATGCGGATCACACAGCTCTGGTTGTAGGGAGGGATGGGGTTAGGGGGGGGACAGGAAGGTTTTTGTTGTAACTGTTATGTAAGATGTGCCCCCGAGTGTTGGAACTCAGGTGATGTATGTTGTACTGTTGTACCTTAACCTCTGTGAAAACCAAATAAAAACAATAAAAAAAAAAAGTATTGCTAGAAATTGTGCCATTAAACGCTCAGTGTGAATGGGCACTTAAAGTCAGGTTCATTCCAACCTTCCCTGCTGTATTAGCTCAGCTATTGGTTAAGAAGACCACTGGAGTGTAGGAGGAAGAGGCTGCGGGTGCCGGTGTTTTATCGAAAGTTCCAACTCCTCGAGATCTCCAACGATCTGACTTCCGGTTTAGTTAGAAGTAAGGCCCCGTTCACATATAGCGAATTGTCGCGCGATTTCCGCCGCGATATCGCGCATTTTTGCCGCGCGATATCGCGAGAAGTCGCCGGCCAATGTTATTCAATGGAGCTGTCTTAACTCCATGTCGCGCGTCGCTCGTCGCTCGTTGCGGTCGCAAGTCGCTTCTACCGGACCCTTTTTTCTGCGGATTTTGCGCGATTTTGCTTTTTTTCTATGGAGCCCGACGGGGAAGGTCGCGCTACCGTCGCTGGATCGTCGCTGGAACGTCGCCCGAAAGTCGCGCTATCCCGGCCGTGCGGATCCGCTGCAAAAGGTATGTCGCTAGGTGTGAATGGGGTCTAAGAGGTTTGACCGAGAAGGCTCTACTGCATGTGCGCCACCCACGGCATTTCCCTATACACATACTGCACAGCAATAAAGTATTCAAATAAACTAGGATCACACTAATCCAGCACGTTATTCATCTGAGTTGCCCCACTCAATATGTCCTCAATAACAAGTTGGATTAGTCTGACCCTAGTTCATTTTAATACTTTATTGCTGTGTAGTATGTGTATAGGCAAATGCCGCGGAACCGGAAGTCAGATCGTTGGAGATCTCGAGGAGTTGGAGCTTTTGACAGAACACCGGTCCTGTAACCACTGGGGATCAGGTAAGTAAATACCATAACATACAGAGGTACAGGTACTCTTAAAAACTAGACCATATACGCACGCACGCACGAAGGTTTAACTTGATGTGTCTTTATTCAACCTCAAATGCTATGTAAATGTCCTTTTCCCAGGTACTCTAGACCTATACCCGCAGTTAACCCTTGCAGTGCTATGGGGCCGACCCACTGAAAGAGGAGTTTTCCTTTTCCTGGAGATTGGCTTTATTAAACACTCACAAGTAACCAGAACGTTCTACTTGTTCTCGGATGCAGGGAAACAATCCACAAGTCATTCTGTTCACTTCCATGCTATGAAGTTTCTTGGCTTAGATGTATCAGAACTCTCCAGGCTTTCGGAAGAGGCTCATTCATGACATACACAGAACTCTTCATGGTGCTGAAGCTCCTCAGAACTATAACTCTGGCTCTATCCGCCTCTTCTCAGCTCGTTCTATCATGAACTTCACATGAATTTGCAAAAAAATAAAAAATCCTCGCCTTCCTAGAAGATAATAAAATTAAGGAAACCTTGTACAATGCAACCCCGGGCCCAGCAGTCTGCCAGCTGCGGGAACTTATAAAACTGATCCAATCACTTAACACAACTCGGGGAAATACGTGGCGAGGCAGTTTATGTCTGCGGAATAACGCGATTGAGGGCTTGAGCTTTATAACGAGGCGTGAGAGGACTTTGCTGTACACGTGATGAATCCTTCATTGGTAAAATAAGCAGCTGAAATGAAGCAAAAGTCTTTCAATTCTATCTAAAGACCAAATTAATGGTTGAAGTGTCAGTAAACCCCAAAAAGTTTGCAGATATTGTTACTATTTATCAGCAATAAGGGGCTGTATCAAAACTTCTACTCAGCGTATAGCTGGGCGAATGCCGTTCGCAAATCATTGCCGCCACTAGATGGAGCCGAGGAGCATAGGAAATTCCTGTGCTCTTCGGCTCCATCTAGTGGCGGCAAAGCTGTGCAAATGGCATTGACTTAATGGGGCTGATGTATAAACGTTCCACCCAGCGTGTGAACGGCAATTACGCCAGTCATGTGACATTATTGCCACTAGATGGAACCGTGGAGCATAAGAAATTCCTATGCACTTTGGTTCCATCCAGTGGCCATAATGCCACACAAGCACCATTCACTCAGCTATACATTTGCCTTACTGTCAGTCCTGGTGACAATAGTAACCAGGGCAAAGAGTGGGGCGAATCCTCCTACGAAGTCACAAACAGCAATAAAAACCTGACAGGGATCCTGACTGCTCTATCCAAAAAAGATACACTTTAAAGGGTGTCTGTGCACGTGAGCCGTGTGCTTCCATAAGGAATTTACAGGCTGCTGCATGCAATCACATGCAGCCATGTCCTCCCATAGGGATGTACAGGCTGCTGCATGCAATCACATGCAGTTGTGTCCTCCCAAAGGGATGTACAGGCTACTGCATGCAATCACATGCAGCCGTGTCCTCCCAAAGGTATGTACAGGCTGCTGCATGCAATCACATGCAGCCGTGTCCTCCCAAAGGGATGTACAGGGTGCTGCATGCAATCACATGCAGCCGTGTCCTCCCATAGGGATGTAAAGACTGCTGCATGCAATCACATGCATCCATGTCCTCCCAAAGGGATGTACAGGCTGCTGCATGCAATCATATGCATCCATGTCCTCCCAAAGGGATGTACAGGCTGCTGCATGCAATCACATGCAGCCGTGTCCTCCCAAAGGTATGTACAGGCTGCTGCATGCAATCACATGCAGCCGTGTCCTCCCAAAGGTATGTACAGGCTGCTGCATGCAATCACATGCAGCCGTGTCCTCCCAAAGGGATGTACAGGCTGCTGCATGCAATCACATGCAGCCGTGTCCTCCCATAGGGATGTACAGGCTGCTGCATGCAATCATATGCAGCCGTGTCCTCCCAAAGGGATGTACAGGCAGCTGCATGCAATCACATGCAGGACCTGTCCCTCCCTGGAGCAGGTTTCTGTACGGGGGTGCATGCCATACGAATATGCTCGCCCCATGGGAATGACTCCATAAAGACCTCCAGGACCTGGCTTCTTCCACACTCCTTCTTTACATTAGTCCTTCTAAAGTGGAGATCACCTTTGAGGTATTGGATTGCTACGTCACGCATTTCCTTAGCCACGTGAAAAATAAATCCGCAGTTCTCTTCCTGCGAAATGCGGCCCGGATAAAAAAAAAAAAGGAACTCATCTGGCCTCGCCGTCTATATAATAATAGGCCAGTCGAAAAACTAAGCTTGTACCGTTTCCATTGTTATTGCTGCTCTGGGCTAATTAAAAAACGTCAGGATGATGAACCGTCCCTCGAACTGCAGGCAGCGGCGTTTCGGAATGTCGGAGTGCTCGTCAACACCTTGGTAATGGAAGGAAAATCTTCCAGGGTTTGAGGTCCATTGCACCCATCCCCCAACTCCCCCTCTACAGCATCGGCAGTTAAATCATTTGAGCAACAGTTCAATACCCCAAACTCGGCCGTCTTAAACACCCGACTGCTAATTAGCCAATTAGACACGCCAGGTAACGTTCTCGTACTGGCAAAATAAGGAAGCAAAGCCGATTAGCCGGGATTCAAAAGCAAACACGTTTTAGATTTTTGGTACATGAACACAAACAACTCAGACTGAGTATTATACAGTAGATGGATCAGCTGAACAGCATCGCGCATACAGTCATATGTGGAGCGTATGTATCATATGTTACAATTTAAAAGAGTTGTAAAGTTCCAGCATATCCTCCCCTTTATATCATCATCATTGTAATAGGAATACATAGTAGAGTTGTCTCTGATAATACAATCAAAGCTTATTGGAAAAATCCCTTTTATGTAGTGAGCGCCACCTTCCGACTGCCCATCACTTCCAGCAACTTCCTGAATTCCCAGTGTGCTTTGCGTCTCTTTTCCTGCTGCTTCATGTGATGCAATCTCTATTTCTCAACACTACATATCCCATCATGAATTGCTCCCAGCCAGCAATGATAATGTTACATTGTTCAGGCGTTGAGTTGTAGTTCATAAGGCCGACTCTGTGTGAGTGGTGACACCAAGAAGTGCATATTCACAGGGCTGAATGAAGTTGTGTCAGTGCATTAAGGAAGTCCAGCCTATGGGCATCTTCAGTTTACAAACGTCTGGATGGATATGACTATTAGGATATAATATATGGAAATTCACAATAGAAACAAATATTATTATTTCTTTTGTTTTTGACCCTTTATATCAAGTTTTGTAGCTGAATCTGAATTCTCAGCAATCTGTTTAATTCACATGTTGCAATCAAAGTATTCCTGACAGCACCTGGACCTCCACTGCAGTAGCCTTACAACCCCCCCAGCCTGCTGATTGGATAAAAGTTCAGGAACATGCTAATGGATCATCACTTTGCTATCTCCCCCTGATTGGTTCCCAGAGCTTTCCCTCCTTTCCCACTCTGCTGTTGTGCAGGTGACTACGGCAGGCTGATATCAAGACAGATTTTGGTACGCGTTGCCATTGGAATGCCAATGGGAAGAGTACCATGCCCCCCCATTTAAAGAAAGACCCGGCCACTCTGCAGTCCAGAAGATAGAAGACTCGGGACTGGCATGTCACATGACTATGGATTTCAGTAAGTACAAGGAGCATTTAGATCCTTTTTTACTTGCAGAAATTAGCTAAAAAGGGGTGTTGCAATGTTTACAGGGGGTCCTGGCTGGAGCACAGAAGTAAGAAGAGCAGTAAAGCGTATCCACTGTGCTGCAGTAGCATGAAGAATGCTTTGCCTATATAATCAGCAATTGTGGCGGCATCAATGTGTACACAGAAGTTACTTACCCATTCTTACTTACTGAGCAAAACATACTGGTTACAGTTCTAATGTTATCTGAACACAGCACCAAATTTTACCAATCAAACCAAGACCACCCAGGGACTCATATACCTCATGTATCACTTGCCCCTCCCTTTTAGATTGTAAGCCCTCAGGGGCAGGGCCCTTCTTACCATCTTGTCTTGATTTGTATTGTGATTGTAATGTCTTCCTTATATTGTACAGCGCTGCGCAAACTGTTGGCGCTATAAAAACCCTGTATAATAATAATAATGATAATAATATACGCACGCACAACACACACAGAGACACACAAAGGTTGAACTTGATGGACTTGTATCTTTATTCAACCTCAAATACTAGGTAACTAGGTAATCAGATCCTTTTTCATATTCAGGTCATAAACTGAAAGCTCACTTCTGATTGGCTTCCACGGGCATTTCATACCCCCTTGCTGCTGCTTCATTCCATAGAGCACGTTCCAAATCAAAATTTTTATGAATTTTTCGAATCCTAATGCATCCGAATCCGAATTTCTGTTTCCGAATTTCGGATCCCGTCCAAATTACGTTCAAGAACTAAACTGAATAGGACATGTGACTTATCTGGCCAATCAGATGTGTTTTTCAGTTTAATGCATCCGAATGGGTCTGAATACAAATTTTTGTTACGGCAACATGGGAGCTTTATACAGTATATACATATAATACTAAAGCTGAGGATCCCAGACCTGAATGGCATTGGGGTTCGGAATTTCCAAATTGCATTTGGGAGCTCCCAAATTCCATTGGGGTCTGGGAGCCTCAGCTTTAGTAATATATGTATATGGCTCCCAGACCTGAATGGCATTCAGGAGCTCCTGAAAGCAATTTGGAAATTCTGAACCCGAATGCCATTCGGGTCTGGAAGCCTCAGCTTTAGTAATATGTATTTGGCTCCCTGACCCGAATGGCATTCAGCTCCCGAATGCAATTTGGAAATTCTGAACCCGAATGCCATTCGGGTCTGGGAGCCAAATACATATATTACTAAAGCTGAGGCTTCCAGACCCGAATGGCATTTGGAAACTCCCGAATGCAAATCGTAAATTCGGATCCCGAAAGCCATTCTGGTCTAGGATCTTCAGCTTTAGTATTAATATCTGTGTATGGTTTTCTGTGGTATTCGCAACGAATATTCGTAAACTCATCCGAAACTAACAAAAAATTCGGATTTCGTACGAAGCAGAAACCAGAATCGAATTTTGGATCCGGATCACGAATCCCGAAATTACGAGATATCCGAACCGAACCAAATTCTTCCGCAGCTTACATGTCTAATGTAATTATATGAAATCCTAAGCCCGCCATATACATTCATCTACACAAAACACAATTAACATGAGAGAATTTTTGCAATAAGGGAGCCGCAGAGCTCGCCACGTTACGAATGATCCTCGAAAAACCCAAATGACACCCAGCAAATCCTATCTGATCCCTTTTTAAGTCCTCGCTCAGCTCAACAGACATCGAGTGAATATTGAAGCTCTGGCGACATGTCGGAAACATAAGAATATCTCTGGTCGCTCCGTTGAAATACTCTGCGATTGCGGAATTATTATACACTTAATTCCCTCATTTAATTCAGAAGATATGAAAACAGTAAGTTACAGCACCGCGCGGATCGCTAATGCATTAAGAAACGAGAGTCTCTTCTAATTTACACTTTTAATCACAATGTATTATCTGTAATACGCTTTAGAGATTAATTCGGGGAGTGACTTTCTATTGTTATCTTTTTTTAAGTGTCAGATGTTTTACTAGGCTGTATATACTCGGTCGCCATTACGTGAGGTATAGCTGCTCATTAAAGCTGACCTGGGACATGACTTATTTTTCATGTTTAAAGGAGAACTATGGGGTAAGTGTTTTTCCCCATAGTTCTCTTAAGGGTCACAGAAGGACATATACTAGCGTCGTCCCGTGACCCAAAGCTCAGTATACAGCGAGCTACAGCGAGCGGTATACTGAGACCGCCGCAGCCGGGACGGATCCCGACATTACTGTCGAGATCCACCCAGCTGCGCGAGTGACAGCTGGCTCTGCCTATCTAGAGGCAGAGCCAGTTGTACCCGCCCCCTCCCCCGTCCGTTCCTCCAGTCAGCACTGGAGGATCGGAGGGGGGTAATTACTGCAGAGAGCCGTGACTGTCAGTCACGGCTCTCTGCAGGGAGATGGTCCAGAAGTGAGCGAGCGCCGGTATGTGTTCGCTCACTTCCCGATCTATTGAGCCGACGTGTGACAGTTTCATTGTCACGCGTCGGCTCGAACTATGAGGCTGAGTGATTTTCACTCATCTCATAGTTCTACTTTAAGTGGACTTTTCATTATATTCAACTGAGCAATGTAAAGTACGTACATAGAACCATGTACATTAGTGACTGCTGCAGAGGAGCTTACAATCTAATAACCCACAACACACATACAGGGACATTTCCAATGGGTTCTTGTTGGAGGAAGGCAGAGCACCAAGAGGGAGCCTGTACACACACAGATAGCACCATCTCCATGCAGGAAGTGAGCCCAGGACCCAGAGCTACAAATCAAGCCGCTGTGTTGTCCTACAGTATATGGGTTAAAGCTGAACTCCAAGTAAAATGCATAGATGGTATACATATATGAGAGCTTGACTGCCAATTTGCATTTCTGTCCATCCAGTCCTGAGACCAGGGCAGAAGCTAAGGGGGGAGGGGGGCATGTACCCTGGGTGGCATTGGGTGTGTGGATGGAGAACTTCAGGGGGGAAGCAACACTGAGCCTTTGCCAAAGGTGACAGAATGTCTAGCTTTCCCATTGGTTCTGACACACAGCACAGCCCTGTCTGGCAAGGCAGGAGGCCTGATTATTCTCTGCTGCAGTTTAATAACCCTTATGGGTCTTATCCCTCCCCCAGCCTGTGAGTGGGCAGTTAAAAAGGAGAAGCAGCAGACTGATGAGCTCATCTCTATCTCACTCTACTTTCTCCTCCTATCAGCAAGCCTCTTTTGCAGCTGTAGAACTGTTCGGCTCCTTGTGCTGCTTCTTTCTCCCAGTCTGAACTCTGCAGTAAAGGGACTGCAAGAGGCCGATAGCAAGCCAAATTCAGATGCTTATATTTAAAAAAAATACATTTGATGGTCTGCTATTGAACACAGAGCTGCAATCATTTGTATTTGTTATATCTGCCTGGATTGCAGTTTTAATGACTGATATGGGGTATTCAAGGCAGGAGTGAAGAAAATATGTCAGTTGCTTGAAATTTTACACCATTTCCCCATAAGCATTGCCAAAAGAATTCAATCCAGTCAATGCAAACAGGCAGAAAAATTCGCGCCAGCAATGGCCGTGGCTCTGTGTCTGGGCCACTTGCAAGATGTAGGGCAATATAAATATATATATATACAGTATTATACAGTATATACAGTATAGGGTATTGCTTCTGACCTGAAGAAGAGAGGTTCACTCTCGAAAGCTTGTCTTTTATATATTTTGTTAGTCCAATAAGAAAGGTATCATTGCATACTGCAATACTGCGTTTTGTTTTGTTTTTTGACACGTTTCGGAATGTCGGAGTGCTCGTCAACACCTTGGTAATGGAAGGAAAATCTTCCAGGGTTTGAGGTCCATTGCACCCATCCCCCAACTCCCCCTCTACAGCATCGGCAGTTAAATCATTTGAGCAACAGTTCAATACCCCAAACTCGGCCGTCTTAAACACCCGACTGCTAATTAGCCAATTAGACACGCCAGGTAACGTTCTCGTACTGGCAAAATAAGGAAGCAAAGCCGATTAGCCGGGATTCAAAAGCAAACACGTTTTAGATTTTTGGTACATGAACACAAACAACTCAGACTGAGTATTATACAGTAGATGGATCAGCTGAACAGCATCGCGCATACAGTCATATGTGGAGCGTATGTATCATATGTTACAATTTAAAAGAGTTGTAAAGTTCCAGCATATCCTCCCCTTTATATCATCATCATTGTAATAGGAATACATAGTAGAGTTGTCTCTGATAATACAATCAAAGCTTATTGGAAAAATCCCTTTTATGTAGTGAGCGCCACCTTCCGACTGCCCATCACTTCCAGCAACTTCCTGAATTCCCAGTGTGCTTTGCGTCTCTTTTCCTGCTGCTTCATGTGATGCAATCTCTATTTCTCAACACTACATATCCCATCATGAATTGCTCCCAGCCAGCAATGATAATGTTACATTGTTCAGGCGTTGAGTTGTAGTTCATAAGGCCGACTCTGTGTGAGTGGTGACACCAAGAAGTGCATATTCACAGGGCTGAATGAAGTTGTGTCAGTGCATTAAGGAAGTCCAGCCTATGGGCATCTTCAGTTTACAAACGTCTGGATGGATATGACTATTAGGATATAATATATGGAAATTCACAATAGAAACAAATATTATTATTTCTTTTGTTTTTGACCCTTTATATCAAGTTTTGTAGCTGAATCTGAATTCTCAGCAATCTGTTTAATTCACATGTTGCAATCAAAGTATTCCTGACAGCACCTGGACCTCCACTGCAGTAGCCTTACAACCCCCCCAGCCTGCTGATTGGATAAAAGTTCAGGAACATGCTAATGGATCATCACTTTGCTATCTCCCCCTGATTGGTTCCCAGAGCTTTCCCTCCTTTCCCACTCTGCTGTTGTGCAGGTGACTACGGCAGGCTGATATCAAGACAGATTTTGGTACGCGTTGCCATTGGAATGCCAATGGGAAGAGTACCATGCCCCCCCATTTAAAGAAAGACCCGGCCACTCTGCAGTCCAGAAGATAGAAGACTCGGGACTGGCATGTCACATGACTATGGATTTCAGTAAGTACAAGGAGCATTTAGATCCTTTTTTACTTGCAGAAATTAGCTAAAAAGGGGTGTTGCAATGTTTACAGGGGGTCCTGGCTGGAGCACAGAAGTAAGAAGAGCAGTAAAGCGTATCCACTGTGCTGCAGTAGCATGAAGAATGCTTTGCCTATATAATCAGCAATTGTGGCGGCATCAATGTGTACACAGAAGTTACTTACCCATTCTTACTTACTGAGCAAAACATACTGGTTACAGTTCTAATGTTATCTGAACACAGCACCAAATTTTACCAATCAAACCAAGACCACCCAGGGACTCATATACCTCATGTATCACTTGCCCCTCCCTTTTAGATTGTAAGCCCTCAGGGGCAGGGCCCTTCTTACCATCTTGTCTTGATTTGTATTGTGATTGTAATGTCTTCCTTATATTGTACAGCGCTGCGCAAACTGTTGGCGCTATAAAAACCCTGTATAATAATAATAATGATAATAATATACGCACGCACAACACACACAGAGACACACAAAGGTTGAACTTGATGGACTTGTATCTTTATTCAACCTCAAATACTAGGTAACTAGGTAATCAGATCCTTTTTCATATTCAGGTCATAAACTGAAAGCTCACTTCTGATTGGCTTCCACGGGCATTTCATACCCCCTTGCTGCTGCTTCATTCCATAGAGCACGTTCCAAATCAAAATTTTTATGAATTTTTCGAATCCTAATGCATCCGAATCCGAATTTCTGTTTCCGAATTTCGGATCCCGTCCAAATTACGTTCAAGAACTAAACTGAATAGGACATGTGACTTATCTGGCCAATCAGATGTGTTTTTCAGTTTAATGCATCCGAATGGGTCTGAATACAAATTTTTGTTACGGCAACATGGGAGCTTTATACAGTATATACATATAATACTAAAGCTGAGGATCCCAGACCTGAATGGCATTGGGGTTCGGAATTTCCAAATTGCATTTGGGAGCTCCCAAATTCCATTGGGGTCTGGGAGCCTCAGCTTTAGTAATATATGTATATGGCTCCCAGACCTGAATGGCATTCAGGAGCTCCTGAAAGCAATTTGGAAATTCTGAACCCGAATGCCATTCGGGTCTGGAAGCCTCAGCTTTAGTAATATGTATTTGGCTCCCTGACCCGAATGGCATTCAGCTCCCGAATGCAATTTGGAAATTCTGAACCCGAATGCCATTCGGGTCTGGGAGCCAAATACATATATTACTAAAGCTGAGGCTTCCAGACCCGAATGGCATTTGGAAACTCCCGAATGCAAATCGTAAATTCGGATCCCGAAAGCCATTCTGGTCTAGGATCTTCAGCTTTAGTATTAATATCTGTGTATGGTTTTCTGTGGTATTCGCAACGAATATTCGTAAACTCATCCGAAACTAACAAAAAATTCGGATTTCGTACGAAGCAGAAACCAGAATCGAATTTTGGATCCGGATCACGAATCCCGAAATTACGAGATATCCGAACCGAACCAAATTCTTCCGCAGCTTACATGTCTAATGTAATTATATGAAATCCTAAGCCCGCCATATACATTCATCTACACAAAACACAATTAACATGAGAGAATTTTTGCAATAAGGGAGCCGCAGAGCTCGCCACGTTACGAATGATCCTCGAAAAACCCAAATGACACCCAGCAAATCCTATCTGATCCCTTTTTAAGTCCTCGCTCAGCTCAACAGACATCGAGTGAATATTGAAGCTCTGGCGACATGTCGGAAACATAAGAATATCTCTGGTCGCTCCGTTGAAATACTCTGCGATTGCGGAATTATTATACACTTAATTCCCTCATTTAATTCAGAAGATATGAAAACAGTAAGTTACAGCACCGCGCGGATCGCTAATGCATTAAGAAACGAGAGTCTCTTCTAATTTACACTTTTAATCACAATGTATTATCTGTAATACGCTTTAGAGATTAATTCGGGGAGTGACTTTCTATTGTTATCTTTTTTTAAGTGTCAGATGTTTTACTAGGCTGTATATACTCGGTCGCCATTACGTGAGGTATAGCTGCTCATTAAAGCTGACCTGGGACATGACTTATTTTTCATGTTTAAAGGAGAACTATGGGGTAAGTGTTTTTCCCCATAGTTCTCTTAAGGGTCACAGAAGGACATATACTAGCGTCGTCCCGTGACCCAAAGCTCAGTATACAGCGAGCTACAGCGAGCGGTATACTGAGACCGCCGCAGCCGGGACGGATCCCGACATTACTGTCGAGATCCACCCAGCTGCGCGAGTGACAGCTGGCTCTGCCTATCTAGAGGCAGAGCCAGTTGTACCCGCCCCCTCCCCCGTCCGTTCCTCCAGTCAGCACTGGAGGATCGGAGGGGGGTAATTACTGCAGAGAGCCGTGACTGTCAGTCACGGCTCTCTGCAGGGAGATGGTCCAGAAGTGAGCGAGCGCCGGTATGTGTTCGCTCACTTCCCGATCTATTGAGCCGACGTGTGACAGTTTCATTGTCACGCGTCGGCTCGAACTATGAGGCTGAGTGATTTTCACTCATCTCATAGTTCTACTTTAAGTGGACTTTTCATTATATTCAACTGAGCAATGTAAAGTACGTACATAGAACCATGTACATTAGTGACTGCTGCAGAGGAGCTTACAATCTAATAACCCACAACACACATACAGGGACATTTCCAATGGGTTCTTGTTGGAGGAAGGCAGAGCACCAAGAGGGAGCCTGTACACACACAGATAGCACCATCTCCATGCAGGAAGTGAGCCCAGGACCCAGAGCTACAAATCAAGCCGCTGTGTTGTCCTACAGTATATGGGTTAAAGCTGAACTCCAAGTAAAATGCATAGATGGTATACATATATGAGAGCTTGACTGCCAATTTGCATTTCTGTCCATCCAGTCCTGAGACCAGGGCAGAAGCTAAGGGGGGAGGGGGGCATGTACCCTGGGTGGCATTGGGTGTGTGGATGGAGAACTTCAGGGGGGAAGCAACACTGAGCCTTTGCCAAAGGTGACAGAATGTCTAGCTTTCCCATTGGTTCTGACACACAGCACAGCCCTGTCTGGCAAGGCAGGAGGCCTGATTATTCTCTGCTGCAGTTTAATAACCCTTATGGGTCTTATCCCTCCCCCAGCCTGTGAGTGGGCAGTTAAAAAGGAGAAGCAGCAGACTGATGAGCTCATCTCTATCTCACTCTACTTTCTCCTCCTATCAGCAAGCCTCTTTTGCAGCTGTAGAACTGTTCGGCTCCTTGTGCTGCTTCTTTCTCCCAGTCTGAACTCTGCAGTAAAGGGACTGCAAGAGGCCGATAGCAAGCCAAATTCAGATGCTTATATTTAAAAAAAATACATTTGATGGTCTGCTATTGAACACAGAGCTGCAATCATTTGTATTTGTTATATCTGCCTGGATTGCAGTTTTAATGACTGATATGGGGTATTCAAGGCAGGAGTGAAGAAAATATGTCAGTTGCTTGAAATTTTACACCATTTCCCCATAAGCATTGCCAAAAGAATTCAATCCAGTCAATGCAAACAGGCAGAAAAATTCGCGCCAGCAATGGCCGTGGCTCTGTGTCTGGGCCACTTGCAAGATGTAGGGCAATATAAATATATATATATACAGTATTATACAGTATATACAGTATAGGGTATTGCTTCTGACCTGAAGAAGAGAGGTTCACTCTCGAAAGCTTGTCTTTTATATATTTTGTTAGTCCAATAAGAAAGGTATCATTGCATAAAGTGTTTACTGGCTTTATACGACTCACAGAGCTTCCAGCGGTTAGCGATTCGGTGGAGCGCACACCATTATTTGCTCCGCTGGGCGTGTTTTTTGCTTTGCATGGCGTGCAAGTGAACTGGTACAAAATGTTTCCCATTATCAGTTCACAATGATACAAAGTAGCGCTGACCTCTCCAATCATCATCTGATGAGATCCAAAGTGGCATTTTTAAGGGGTTTTGGGGCTTGTTAAAGACACAAGATCATATTTAGGATGTGACATAAAACATGGTTGTAAATTATTCAAGACTAAGTTTACCTTTCTGACAATGTTTTATGTTATCCGCATATTTAGGGTGTAACATGAGACATGGTCACATCACCAATATCAAAGTGAGCCATATGCAGACTTCTGCAGATTGATTTGCTCCTCCTCCATTTTTGTTTCTGACTTACCATGTCCTAAGTAGGTGTAATGCACCATCTGCTGCTGCAATCTCTGTAATTTCTAACAAGAGCCAGGGGCATAATCTTTCATTTGTATAACTACCTTAATCTATCTCAACTACTAACTTCCACCTCTAACGTGTTATTCTTGGGCCAGGACAATGATAGGACTTATCTTCTCAACAATGGTAGTTGGTATTCATAAATAATATACAGGTGAAACTCGAATAATTAGAATATCGTGCAAAAGTAATTGCAGTAAGTGCTGCACCTGAAACTTCTTCTGGAACTGTCCAGGGGTGCAGAACCTCTGGGGCAGGGTGGAGGACCACATTGGTACTCTATGGCTCACTAATTGCACCTGGGTTTCAAAAAGCTAGTCTTTACCATTCTAGGGGCTGAGCAATGGACCATAGCCTTCAACTGAAAAATATCTAACCTACAGTAATCCTCATTAGCAGATCATGTCCAGAGTTGACCCCATCCAACTCATGGAAGGAGTTTGCCACCTCATCCATGACCCCCTCCCAAAATATCAGCAAGGCTGTTACTGAGACATTCTTTGTAGAGTTCTTCACCATAAATTTGGATCATTGCTTCATGTTAATATTGTCAACATTAGGCGCTGGGTATTATTCAGAGGCTGCAAAGAACTCTGGCACCCTAAATCCTCTTCTGGAGCTGTCCAGCGGTATAGAACCTCTGGGGCAGGTGGAAGACCTCATCCACAGTTCACATTCACAGTACTCACTATATTTCATTCCACTTGGGTTTCAAATAGCTGAACTACACCAACCTAGAGAATGAGCAATGGACCATAGCCTTCAACTGAAAAATATCTAACCTAATCCTCGTGAGCACATCATCTCTAGAGTTGACACCATTCAACTCATAGAAGGAGTTTGCCAGCCCATCCATGACCCCCAAAACATCATCCATGGCAGTTACTGAGACATTCTTTTGTTGAGTAGGGTAGATTTCTTCACCATGCAATTGTGATTATTGCTCCTTATGGTCAACATTAAGCGTAGGGTGTTCTTCAGAGCCTGCCAAGAACCTGCCACCCTGAATCATCTTGTGAGGTATGTGGAGGACCTCATCCACAGGATAACCAACTTTACATTAGTACTGTATGGCTCAATATATTTTGTTTCTCCTGAGTTCCATGATTCCACTTGGGTTTCCGAAAGCTCATCTACACCATCCTAGAGACTTTCAATTGGAAAATATCTAACCTAATCCTCATGTGCACGTCATGTCTAGAGATTACGTCATTCAACTTATGGAATGAGTTTATCACCTCATCCATGACTCCTTCCCAAAACATCAACCACGGCTGTTACTAAGACATCCTTTGTAGAGTTCTTCACCATAAAATTTTGATCATTGCTCCATTTGTGTTAATATCAACATTAGGCGTAGGGTATTCTCCAGAGGCTGCCAAGAACCTGGCACTCTGAAGCATTTACTGAAACTGTCCACTGGAGTAGGACCTCGGGGGATTCTCTATGGTAGTTCTCTATGGCTCACTGTATTTTGTTTCTGCCAAGTTCCATGATTACACCTGGGTTTCAAAATGTTAATCTACACCATCCTAGAGGCTTAGAAATGGACCATAGACTTTGACTGGAAAATATGTATCTAGTCCTCATAAGTACATCATCTTCCAGTGGGGTTTCAGAAAGCTCTAGAGATGACGTCATTCAACTTATGGAACGGGTTTACCACCTCATCCATGACTCCTCCCCAAAACATCAACCACGTCTGTTACTAAGACACCCTTTGTAGAGTTCTTCACCATAAAATTTGGATCATTGCTCCATTTATTGTAATATTGTCAACATTAGGCGTAGAGTATTCTCCAGAGGCTGCCAAGAACCTGGCACTCTGAAGCATTTTCTGAAACTGTCCAGTGGAGTAGAACCTCAGGGGATTCTCTATGGTGGTTCTCTATGGCTCATGTTAATATTGTCAACATTAGGCAATTTGTTCTCTTACCACTGTTATGGTTTACCTACTGGATATGTAATAGGGTTGCACAGATACCAAGTACAGTACTCGGTACAAGTACGAGTACGAGTACCGATACTTTTGAGCTCCAAGACTAGACTAGAGAAAAATTCAAAAGTTAGGAGGCCGCTGTCATGTGTGAGGAGCACACGGAGCTCCCGGGATTTGTTTTTATAAATATAAATAAAGGGATGCACAGATACCAGTTTTGCGAGTACGAGTGCTGGTACATTTTTGTTTATTGTCATCTGACAGTTTTTCTAAAACAATAGAGACTAATGATTAGAGGACAGTGGTGGAGTGCCAGAGCCCGGTCCCAGCTGCAACCGCTGCAACCCTAGTGGTTCTCATGAAAATGCCGAGTATCTGCACTGGTACTCGAAAACTATCTGTGCATCCCTAATATGTAACACTTACCTACTGTACTGTAATGGTATTGCCCTTTAATAAAACCTCATTTTGTTGACATAAATACAAAACCAAAAAATAAAATATTTTTTTTTAGAGTAAGCACCTTGGTAATGGCTGCAAGCACAAGGTTGAAGGTGAAGGTTCTTCGGAAGAGACCTCATCAGTGGATCCCCCCCCCATGGGATATTGTAAGTCAATACTTTATATGACGATCCAGAACTGAAAATTAGGTCTTGGATGGGCTGACCTTTGAGGTCAAACCCTGAAGAGGTCAAGAAGACAGCCCTGGCTGCTGTGGTCGTTAACCCCTTGTTATTTTCCTAGTGCAGAGCTCCGATCGATACCCCACCCTGCACCGGTACTGTTTTATATGCACATTGGTGAGGCTGTTTTTTTTTCTTTATACTTTGTGGCTATGCATCGTGCATATCAAGCAGCTGCAGTGCTGCAATGAAGCATGCATGTTTCATATGTATCCAGATTTAGACGTAGCTGAGCCTGGAGCCTTAATCCAAAGAGGCTCACGCATCCTGCAAGGGTCTCCTTGGCAACACGTGCTGCTTCCTTCTCAGGCGGGCGTCCAGCAGGAATTGTAAATGCAGCTAATAAGCCAACTTCAGAGTTCCATTTGCAGCATTCCGGGATGTCCATTTCCCTTCCCATCTCACTGCAGATGGGACATGCATGGGGTGCAATTACCCCAAGGTCCCAGAAAGTCAGGGGGGCCCCCAACATTACCGCACCTCCCTTTCACTTGCTCTCTGTTTTCTCGCTCATAAGGAATTTCTATTTACAAAATCTACAACAGATTTTACTCATTATATACAGTACTTGTATGATTGCACCGATATCACATTTTATATAAAGCAGTAACATGTCTACATAGGTTAACTCCTCCTGACATATCACAATATACAGTTATAGAAGGTCCACCTTTTGTCATTAAAACACACCAGCCCAGTGACTTTGTCTAGGCTGAGATGATGTCATCAGTCTGCTGCAGGCAGGAGGAAGCATTTCCTCAGTCTCCCCTCCCCCTGCGATCAGTCTGCTGCAGGCAGGAGGAAGCATTTCCTCGGTCTCCCCTCCCCCTGCGATCAGACTGTGCATAGCAACTTTGTAGCACAAAACATTCCAGAACAGGAATGGTGGAAGTCCCTCATAATGGGCACAGCAGGTGTACAGACCTGGGAACTCAGCACAGGGATGGTGGGGGCCCCTCATAATGGGCACAGCAGGTGTACAGACCCGGGAACTCAGCCCCTCATAATGGGCACAGCAGGTGTTCAGACCCAGGAACTCAGCACAGGGATGGTGGGAGCTCCTCATAATGGGCACAGCAGGTGTACAGACCCGGGAACTCAGCACAGTTCTCACCTAAGGAGTCCCCGAGAGATAGCAGGGACTGTCAGGTGGGATTAATGCTCCAGCACCCACCTAACATGGAAATATCAGTCTCATATAAGATTTGTATTAGTATTACAAATACTATGAGGAATATCGGAGCGCAGACAAGAATCGCTCAATCTGGTGACATCACAGATATTTCCCTCGTTAGCTTCTGCACGTCTCAAAGCTTCACCTTCATGTGCGTCTCTTTCTTTTTCTCCGAGGCAAGTCAGATGCTCCTCAGATCTCGAGCAGCATTTCTACTAATAGAACAATCCTTCCACCAGACACTGACCTCCGCCACCTTGCAGTGAAACAAGCGACGGTTGCGAGACGCAAATGTCACCGGCACGCAAAGCTGGGCGCTTGTGCCGGGGACCGGGGTGTGTTTAATCATCTCTCCCCGGCAGCGGAAAGTGGGGCACCGACGGATCCCAAGCGAGAATGCTGCACAATCCCACAATGGGAATATTCCTTTTGAAGAAGCTGCCATCCGCCTTGCTCTACTTTTGCAGCTTTGGTAGGGGGGGGGGGGACAAACTGCGCCCTTCTCCATTCCTCGCTATTTTATTGTCAAGGTTTTCCGCTGTTATAGAGAAAGCGTTTAGGGTTTCGATCAATTCCATTGTATTTTTTTACATTCAAATTCAATTTTTTTCATTGTATAAATATGTCATTTATTACAAATATGTAATACCGGAGGCACGCATGACGCTTCAAATGCATGCTGGGCTTTCTTATAGGAAAGCCCAGCATTGTCAAAGGGCCCTGTGTTGATGAGCAAATGGCAGCGTGCTTTCAGCTACATCCAGCTTGTATGTAAGAACAGATTGAGATGTTTCAGAGATTTCTTTCCATTAAAGTTGCTTCTAACTTCCTTCTGAGCTTCTCCTGACCTCCTCCTGAGCTTCTCCTGACCTCCTAATGAGCTTCTTCTGACCTCCTCCTGAGCTTTTTCTGAGCTTCTTCTGACCTCCTTCTGAGCTTCTCCTGACCACCTAATGAGCTTTGTCTGACCTCCTTCTGACCTCCTTCTGAGCTTCTTCTGACCTCCTTTTGAGCTTCTTCTGACCTCCTTCTGAGCTTCTTCTGACCTCCTAGTGAGCTTCTTCTGACCTCCTAGTGAGCTTCTTCTGACCTCCTACTGAGCTTCTTCTGACCTCCTTCTGACCTCCTTCTGAGCTTCTCCTGACCTCCTAGTGAGCTTCTTCTGACCTCCTACTGAGCTTCTTCTGACCTCCTTCTGAGCTTCTTCTGACCTCCTTCTGAGCTTCTCCTGACCTCCTACTGAGCTTCTTCTGACCTCCTTCTGAGCTTCTTCTGACCTCCTTCTGAGCTTTTTCTGACCTCCTTCTATGAGCTTCTTCTGACCTCCTAGTGAGCTTCTTCTGACCTCCTAGTGAGCTTCTTCTGACCTCCTACTGAGCTTCTTCTGACCTCCTTCTGACCTCCTTCTGAGCTTCTCCTGACCTCCTAGTGAGCTTCTTCTGACCTCCTACTGAGCTTCTTCTGACCTCCTTCTGAGCTTCTTCTGACCTCCTTCTGAGCTTCTCCTGACCTCCTACTGAGCTTCTTCTGACCTCCTTCTGAGCTTCTTCTGACCTCCTTCTGAGCTTTTTCTGACCTCCTTCTAACCTTCCTCTGTCCTTCTAATATTCTTCTGATCTCCTTCTGAGCTTTTTCTGACCACTAACTGAGCTTCTTCTGACCTCCTTCTGAGCTTCGTCCGACCTTCTGAGCTTCTTCTGACCTCCTTCTGATATTTTTCTAACATTCTTCTGACCTTTTAAAAAAAAATTTGACCTACAGCACAGTGATGATGTCACTGCTACTTTTTCAAGGTAATAACTAGGTTTACAAAGACATTTGGTGCGCACAAAGTGGATTTATATCCTCTGTGACAATTGAAGAACATATTTGAATAAAAAATAAAAAGTTCCTGGAGTTCTCCTTTAAATCCATCTCATCCCAGCGGCAAAGCCCAAATTATAATTTTTTATACTTTCATCTACATCCAAAGCGAGGAGACCCGTCGTCACTGCGAGGAATTTCCACAATCATTTTAATATCTGCAATCCCTTCTCTCGCAGCCTGATAGCCATCAGTAATTATTAACCTTACTCTTTTAATTAAATGCCAAGGCTGATAAGTATGGCAGGCGGGAAAAAGGGAGAAAAAAATAGGTTATCCAGCTTTTATCAGATGCGTTTGGTCAGCCCGCCGATGAGCGGACGGCTCGGACTTTAGCTAATTGCAGAGAGTGGGCAAAGGCTTATTAGTGTGAAATGGAGTGGGTGCTACATAGTAATTCCCTTATCTGCCGGGAAGTCTTGGCACTACTTCAGTCGGAGAAGGATACGGTCTGCCTTGGTGCTATGTAATTATTTGCCACGAAAATATTGCTCAGGGCTTTTGTGATGAATTGCAAATCAGACCCCCGTTCCTCCTTTTCAAATATGTATTCCTTTTCTTTCTTTCCGTTCGGGTTTCCAACAGCCGCGCTAATAAATTATTGCTAAAAAAGACTGTACAAATAAAGCTGCATCAGTTTTCTATTCTTTTACAAATAGATGAGAGGAGGTGTAATGTGCTGGATGTGATTCCGAGGCGCTGGCTCTTCAAACACAAATGAGGCTTCCCGGGTCTGTACACCTGCTGTGCCCATTGTGAGGAGCCCCCACCATCCTTGTGCTGAGTTCCCGGGTCTGTACCCCCTGCTGTGCCCATTATGAGGGGCTCCCACCATCCCTGTGCTGAGTTCTCGGGTCTGCACACCCATGCTGCCCATTATGAGGGGATCCCACCATCCCTGTGCTGAGTTCTCGGGTCTGCACACCCGCGGTGCCCATTATGAGGAGCTCCCACCATCCCTGTGCTGAGTTCCCGGGTCTGTACACCTGCTGTGCCCATTATGAGGGGCCCCCACCATCCCTGTGCTGAGTTCTCGGGTCTGTACCCCTGCTGTGCCCATTATGAGGGGCCCCCACCATCCCTGTGCTGAGTTCTCGGGTCTGCACACCCGTGGTGCCCATTATGAGGAGCTCCCATCATCCCTGTGCTGAGTTCCCGGGTCTGTACACCCGCTGTGCCCATTATGAGGGGCTCCCACCATCCCTGCTCTTGGTTCCCAGGTCTGCATAGCTGCTGTACTCATTATGAGGGACTTCCACCATTCCTGATCTGGAATGTTTTGTGCTACAAAGTTGCTATGCACAGTCTGATCGCAGGGGGAGGAACCGATGTCGCTTGTTAGGAGCGCAGGTATGCTTGAGAGGTCTCTGAGGCTGTGACAGGTCCTCTTAGAATTTAAGGACTGAGAATTTTTTGTTTAGACTGCCCATCACATAATGTACTACTGAACAATCCTTAACTGAAAGGGGCAGATGTATACAAATGTTCTGTCCAGCGTATAGCTGGACGAATGACGTTCACACATAATTGCCACCACTAGATGGAGCCAAGGAGCATAGGAAATACCCGTGCTCTTCAGCTCCATCTAGTGGGTGCAAATCTGTAAAGGGGGAGATGTATATTTAGGGGGTTATTCAGGAAAGAACCGAAGGATCCAGCCGTAGCTTTAGCTGATCCTTCGGCTCTCTTCGGCCGCCAGAGCCCTTCGGTTCGGCATATACTACATATGCTATAGCCCGTACTGCCCCCGAAGGCGGCTGAGGGGCTCAGCCAAGCCGAAGGCATATGCTTAGGCTCAACTGAGCCCGAAGTGACAGCGGAAGCGGGGGCGAACCGCCTGCCACGGCTCACGGCTGGCTCCGCCCCAGTTGTAATGACAGATCAGCATCCCCAAATGACCTGGGGACGCTGATCTGTCATTAAACAATAACAACTGGGCGGAGCCGACCGTGACGTCACGCCCGGCTCCGCCCAGTTGTTGTTCATTGGACGGGACCTGCTAGAAGACTCTAGCAGGTGCCGGCCAATAGTAAACAGTTGGGCGGAGCTAGCTGTCACTGCTAGATCCACCAAATTGTTTTCTTTTTAATTATTTTTAATTATTTTTTCTTTTTTATCTTTATTTCTTAATTTCACTATTTATTTACATTTAAAACCTTTTAACCGTTTTTGTTTTTTTCCCCCTACTATTTTCACTAATTCCTATTCTGCTCGGTACCACAGAGGTACCGAGCAGAATAGCCGAGCCGAAGGCCGCTAGCTGGACGGGTGCCATTTGCACAGCACTGTCACCAGTAGATGGAGCCGAAGAGCGTAGGGATTTCCTATGCTCTACAGCTCCATCTAGTGGTGGTAAAAATGTTTAAATGTTCCAGCGTATATCTGCGCGATATACTGATCACTGGGGGAAATGTTTCCTCCTGCCTGCAGCAGACTGATCACTGGGGGAGGAGAGACTGAGGAAATGCTTCCTCCTGCCTGCAGCAGACTGAAGACATCATCTCAGCCCAGGCAAAGTCGACGGCTGGAATTTAAAGGCTGCTCAGGAATTAAAAAGTTACTGAAAGGCCCATATTACAACATCAGAACAGCGGAAGGCAATTACTGATCGGTTGCTATGGGTAACTAACTGCACACTCCCATTTGTCTCTGGAAGTACCCCGATGTGTAATGTATGAATAGCAGACATCCATTCTAATACGTAATAATTTCCCATCTCCACGCCGGCCACTCGCCGTCTTTCGCATTGTTTATTTCTACATTGTGTCGTAGTTTTTTTTTTTCCTCCGTGTTTAATCAAAGTCTCTCTCCCTCCGCCACGCCGTCCTGCACTTTTCGCATTGAAATTCTCGTGTACTCGCGTCGCTCCGCTGCTTCCCATTTCTTGCCTGTTGTATTTGCATGTTATATTTTTTTTGAATCTTCTCCTCCAGACTTCACATTAATTTTTTGGAAATTTGTGGCATTTCACAAATAAATAATCGGCTACGCTGATCAAGATAAACACTGAAGGTGGTTCATTCCTTAAAGGCGCACAACAGTCACAATTAAATAAGGCTTAAAGCTGAAGTTTAATGTCATTATATTTTGCTCCCCCCTCCCCCACCCAACTCCCTCATCAACGTACTAATAACATTTTAAATAAACTTGTTCCATTTTAATTACATCTTCTTTTACTGGGTCTCTGTGCTTCTCTATGCATTGCAGGTGGGAGGGGCCAGCAGGGTGCTGTACATAGCTTCCTGAAAACACTGCCTCAGTACTCCTCTCAGCTCTGACGCAAGCAGTGGGCTGACTCTTGGGAGGAGTTATGCAAATATCAAAATGCCTTGATGGGTGGGTGTCACTCTGGGGGAGTGGGTGTGCCTACTCAGGCTTCATTTGCATGCAGACTGCCCTATGTCCAGGGCCGGCCTTTGGGGTGTACCGCACAGGGTGCCATGGCCGACACAGCTCGCTATGACACAAGCTGTAGGCAGTGCAGCTTTTGTCATAGGGACATGGCCTCGCCTCGGGCTAGTACTTTGTGTCCCATTTATGAATGAACAGGAAGTGCATTACATCACTTCCTGTTTATTCATGAGTTTCTGAATGGGTAGAAGCAGCTCAGAGGCTCCTCCCCATTCATAACTGGTTGATAGTAAATATTAGACATGTAAACTGTCTGTTTGGTTCGGTTAGGATATTTCGCTGTTTTGGAATTCAGGATTCGGATCCGAAATTCGGTTCGGGTTTCGGAATCGGACGAAATCAGCATTTTCGTTAGTTTCGGATGAGTTTATTAATATTCGTTGCGAATACCACAGTAAACCATATACAGATATTAATAGTAACGCTGAATCTCTCAGACCCGAATGGCATTTGGGAGCTCCCGAATGCAATTCAGAAATTCGGATCCTGAATGCCATTCGGGTCTTTAGGCCCCATTCACACTGAGCGACATGAAAATCGCGCGACTTTGAGCGATATTGAGCGACATCGCGCAACTTTTTCCTATTGGGCTGTATGCAATCAGGAGCAATATCGCTCAAAATCGCTCTAAAAAAGGGTCATGTAGGAGCAACAAGCTACCAGCGACGAGCTATAAGCGATATTGAGCGATATTGGGCGACGAGATGTGAACAGCTCCATTGAAATGTATTGGAGAAGCTACATAGAATGATATCGCGCGGAAATATGAGCGATATCGCTCAGTGTGAACGGGGCCTTAGTATTATATGTATATACTGTATAGGGTTCCCTTGCTGCCGTAACGAAAATTCGTGTTCAGACCCATTCGGATGCATCAAACCGAAAAACACATCTGATTGGCCAGAAAAGTCACATGTCCGATTCAGTTTAGTTTTTTGAACGAAATTCGGAATCGGAAATTTGGATTCGGACACATTCGGATGTGTCCGAATTTTGGAACATTCGTCCAAATTTTGATTCAGAACAAAAGGAATTGCACATTTCTAGTAAATATTTACTATCCCCAGTTGGTGAATGATTAGGAAGCCTCTGTACTAGACTTGTGCGCCGTCAAAAAATTTGTTTCGTTTCGGAAATATCCGTTATTTCGTATCCAAAACTCAATTCGGCTTTGTACGAAATACGAATTTTCATTAGTTTCGTCACATTTTCGTAACTTTACGAACATTAAAAAAAACTACCATCAACTCCAATATATTAACAAAGGTATTTTTGCTTTTTAACTTCATCATAACGAATGTTCGTAACGGAACGAAAATACGTTAACGGAATTTCGTATTTCCTGCCTGTATTGTAATGCAACTCTCAGCAGCAGCAGAATTTCGGATTTCGGATAAAAAAAAATATTGTCATGTTGTTCAACCTCATTTACAGGGGTAATATTAGTTCCCGTTTCAACGAAATTCGGATCCGAAATTCGTTAACGGAATTTCGTATTTCGGATATAATTCGGAAACTGCTTCCGAATTTACGAATTTCAGGAAAAGTCGTACGAATTTCGATTCGTACAAATCGAATACTCTGTACTGAGTGCTCTCCATTCATTCAGTGCTGGGGCTGCAGAAATAGAGATTGAGGACTCTGTGTCCTCAATTTCTTTCTCTATTTCAAAAGGGAAGTGTCAGGGGCCTGTTTGGACCCCCAATATTTCCCTGAAGCCCCCCCAACAGTAAAAAAAAAAAAAAGGTAAGGAGGCGGGCTCTATCTGACTTGCTGCAGCATTCTAATGCACATTGTGAGAAGCTCACCTTTCAAACACAGAAAGCCTTCTGCCGATACTTATATATAAATGTACTGTGAGGATTTTTGGGGTCTTCCATGGCTGACCTCCTTCTGAAAATGCTAGCTGACTGGCTGTCATTGACCTGGCCCATGCAAGCCATTGCCTGATTGCCTAATAGAACATGCGGCTCGGGTTCCCTCCAGTGCTGCTTACATGACCAAAAGCCTAGGCATTTAATCACCTGATCTCTGCTGAAGATCAGCCGATTGCAATCAGCAAAGAGCAGTAAAAAAGAGAGTATTATGGGATCAGAAATGTTGCTGAAGTTGTGTTGGGGGGAGAGCCTAAGATGCTTGTTGCTAGGCAGGTTCATCCAATCCCCTCGATGGACGAACCCTCTGCATCATCTGCCTGAAGGAATTCGAAGATCTGCTCCCTGTGCGGCTGCAGAGGGATAATTGGGAAAGTCACATCGGTGCCGATGTTCTGGGAAATGTCGCAACAATGTCTCCAAATGTCACAAATCTCCTTCTGGGTTCCAGAGGCATTTATGAAAAGTGCCCGGTGATTGATTTGCTGTCAGATTTGCAGAAATCTTAAAATACATCTGTCAGGTCGAGTGTTCGGGATCGGAAAGTTACGTTCAATGAAATAAATCAGGGATAAGAAATCTAAGTACAGGAGTCATGTGTGTTCTTCCTTGCGAGCTTTGTGCATTCCTTCCAGATCTGTGTGAGACTTGAAGCTTCCTGTACTAAAGACCGGTCACTGCAGCTCTCTCCGCTTGTGCAGGGTGACTGGTCTTATCTCCGCCCCCTCCTGTAATAAAGACTGGTCACTGCTGTTCTCTAAGCTTGTGCAGGGTGACTGGTCTGGTCTCTGCCCCCTCCTGTAATAAAGACCGGTCACTGCTGCTCTCTAAGCTTGTGCAGGGTGACTGGTCTTGTCTCCGCCCCCTCCTGTAATAAAGACTGCTCACTGCTGCTGCACCAAAATGCACTTAGGCAACAGATGTTGTAGCGCGGTGGTGCATTGAAGTGTGTTGCGACGGGAGGACGCGGAGGAATAATGAATCACCATAGTATAGCGCATTGATCACCGATGTGCTAGACAAAATGAACACTTAACCCTTGCAGTGCCGAAGTAGCCCCATTGCAAGGGTAAGTTGTTGTTTTTTTTTCTTTCCCCGGACTTCTTTAAACTGCAGTTGCGTGCTGCCATTCCTCCTCCTGATAAGTTGGTCTGAACCAGTCCCAATGTGGTCAGTACCGTTAAAGGAGAACTATGGGGTTAAGGCTTTTCCCCCATAGTTCTCCTTAGGGTAACAGGAGGACACAAACTAGCGTCCTCCCGTCACCCTAGGCTCAGTATACCGCGAGCTGTAGCTCCTTATATACTGAGACGCCGCAGCTGAAGCGGATCCCGACAATTGTGCCGGGATCCGCCCAGCTGCGTGACTGACAGCTGGCTCTGCCTATCTAGAGGCAGAGCCAGCTGTACCCGCCCTCTCCCCCGTCCGTTCCGCCAGTCAGCGCTGGAATCCAGCCCCTCCCCTGTCCATTCCGCCAGTCAGCGCTGGCGGATCGGAGGGGGAAATCCAGCCCCTCCCCTGTCACGGCAGAGAGTCGTGACAGGATCGAGAGGTGAGCGAACGCCGGTATGTGTTCGCTCACCTCCCGATCTACTGAGCCGACCAGTGACAGTCTCATTGTCACAGGTCGGCTAGAACTATGAGGTGAGTGAAAAGCACCCCCCTCATAGTTTTGGTGATGTGCACTGACAAAAAGTACGCCATGCCGTACTTTTTATTTTTTTCAGCGTAGCATGGTGCAATGCAGTTCAGCACATCACACCTCAACGAGGCCGATAGAACTGAATAAGTTGTCACTTTGTAACGTTTCAATAACATTATCATGGGGGAAAAAAACATTTGTTCTATGTAAATGATTCAAAAATCTCCAAAAAAGTATCAGTCTTATCAGAAATGTCGGCCTCCATCCTTCCCACATGACAGGTTCCCTTTAACTATTGACAATGAGGAAAAGCGAATGGAAACTGAGCGTGTTAACCGTCGGGGATTCTGCCTCTTTTATTTCATTTTTAGGCATGGAATTGGAAGATTTAAGCTGACGTCCGACTCAGTTGCTAGGTAACTTTAGTCATCTTAATTACCTGTGGCTTTAAGATACGCCGCTGCTGTACGGCCTTCCCTCACGGGGGGTGAATACTGCACAATCAATATATATTCCTTTTAATATCTGCCTGTAGTGCTCCGGTAGCAGAGGTCAGAGACTACAACTGAGGCGTATAGCTTCACCTTTAGCGGCCCCTGATCCCCTAAGAGGAGCAGGCCCATCGATCTTTGGTTGTCCCCAGGGATAAAGACACAATGCTATAGGTTCTGGTCATATGATGCAAGGGACTCAGCAAAGGTAAGGAAAAGAGTACCTGTGGTGTTTAGGAGAATCTGGAGAGGACTGTAGCACGCAGCACGGAGCTGTACGTGACGGCCGATTCCCGTGTGAATGAGGCCTAAGAGAATACAAGTAAATAACAGCACACACAGTGATCCCCGAGAGATCATTCCGGGATATTATAACATCAGAAGGCAGTTTCTGATTCTTACAGATACCCGTTACTGATCGGTTCACTTTAAAGGAGAACTATGGGGTTAAGGCTTTTCCCCATAGTTCTCCTTAGGGTAACGGGAGGGCACAAACTAGCGTTATCCCGTCACCCTAGGCTCAGTATACCGCGAGCTGTAGCTCGCGGTATACTGAGACGCCGCAGTAGCTCGTGGTATACTGAGACGCTGCAGCTAAAGGGGATCCCGACAAAGGTGCCGGGATCCGCCCAGCTGCGTGAGTGACAGCTGGCTCTGCCTATCTAGAGGCAGAGCCAGCTGCACCCGCCCCCTCACGTCCGTTCCGCCAGTCAGCGCTGGCGGATCGGAGCGGGGAGGGGGGAATCCAGCCCCTCCCCTGTCACGGCAGAGAGACGTGACAGGATCGAGAGGTGAGGAACGCCGGTATGTGTTCGCTCACCTCCCGATCTACTGAGCTGACCTGTGACAGTCTCATTGTCACAGGTCGGCTAGAACTATGAGGTGAGTGAAAAGCACTCACCTCATAGTTCTCCTTTAAGGACTCATAGACCTGGAGCACAGCTGTAATGGCCGCCATTGCCCGGCAGATTGCAGCGGCAGAATGAAAAGAATCCACTTGTGTTTTTATATCTCTACCACTCAATTAATATCAATATAACATTGTGCGCGGCGCTGCGCTCGCAGGAGATCGCTGGAATCTGTCATTAGCGCAGGCAATCTGTCTCCTCAAAGCCCCCCGCATGGCATACCGCCATTCCAATCATAATTCTCGTTTATACTCCCTTTAACCGGCTCCGGGAAATGAGGAGACGTACGGACCGCCATCTTTATCTTTGCTGAGGACGTACTTCGCCGTTCGCGCTCCACGAGGCGAAATAAATCCAGGAAACAACGCAGCCACGTGAAAGTGAATCTGCGATCACTTTAAGTTTCCTCCATTTCTCTCATCCTTAGTCAGGGCATTTTAGGTGAGCTCAGACTAGGCAGATCTACCACCATGATTACCTTACGGCAGTGGCGTAACAACCGGGGGTGCGGGGGGGTCACTTGCCCCGATTCCCGTGCGGTCGGAGGGTCGCGGCTGCGGTGCCATTGAGTTTGATGCACCGCCACGCCCCCTCCCACTCCAAAACAAAGTGCGTTCCGGTCACAATCAAATAACAACGATACAAAGAGTTACAATGACATTCGCAGATTAATGTGTAACGCAAACCAGTAAAAACGTTTTACAAAAGTTACAAACTTGGCGGCGGCGTGTCACCCGGAGCCATCTGGCCGCCGAGCAAAAATAATAAACAAGCGGCGATGTATTTTATTCCGATCGTAAACACAGCGATCACACTGACTGCAGATGGCCGAGTCCGAGGACAGAGTGTCAGGGACTGAATTGCCCTCCTGAACCGGCGCTGAACCCCCACCCCCCAACCCGCAAATGTTGTGATCATGTGATCAGATCAAGTTTTCTTATTGAATCATTAACAGAAAATAAATGTTCAAGCTTCAACATTCATCATCCAAAAAATGTCCTCAGCAGAGACTTTGCCGGGGCTGTGATCATGTCATCAGTCTGCTGCTTGCAGGAGGAAGCATCTCCTCAGTCTCCCCTCCCCCAGTGATTAGTCTGCTGCAGGCAGGAGGAAGCATTTCCTCAGACTCCTTTCCGCCAGTGATCAGTCTGCAGCAAGTAGGAGCAGTCCCCCAGCCAGGAAATGGGGCGGGCTCTGTCTTACTTGCTGCAGCTTCTAATGCACATTGTGAGAAGCTCCCAGTGTGCAGTGATATCAGAGGAAGAGGAGAGGAGGCGGTACAACTGTGCAAGACTGAAGGGAAGGACGGAGGTCAGATAGTAGACTAAAGGGAAGGATGGAGGTCAGATAGAAGACTGAAGGGGAGGACGGAGGTCAGACAGAAGACTAAAGGGAAGGACGGAGGTCAGATAGAAGACTGAAGGGAAGGACGGAGGTCAGATGGAAGACTGAAGGGAAGGACAGAGGTCAGATGGAAGACTGAAGGGGAGGACGGAAATCAGATGGAAGACTGAAGGCCTGCAGAAAATCAATCACATCATGAATAATGATTGCCTGGACTTTCTGCAGACCAGACAGTTCTGCATGCACGCGGTCATGTGACTCTATAAGCCAGTGACTGCTCCCCTTGATTCAGCCGCCTCTCCCTGTCTGCCAGCACACACCCCCCCCCCCCCCCCCCCCCCGGCCCCCGGCGCGGGG
>NW_017306577.1:899263-905676 GCF_000935625.1 Nanorana parkeri
CCCCCCCCCTCTCCCCAGGGGCCGCTGACTGGCAGTCGGAGCCGCATATTAGTTGTCTGAAAGTTAAATGAATCCGAGAAGCAGGAAAATAAAATGCGTAGATTGGGCGAGTCATCCATCACCGCGCAGAAATGAAATGAGAGTGGCAAGTGACCAATAACTGTGCGCGGCATGGACTGCAACAGCCGGGCCGGGAGTCAGAGGGATTCTGGTTGATGTATTCCGCAGGATTCCAGAGCCGGAAAATCAAAGCGCTGACAACAGGCCGTGATGGATCAGCAGCCACAGAGAAGTGTCACAGAGGGGGGACTCTGCAATCCAATATGGTGCTGACTAATGGTCGGGGACGGACGGGCAGGCAGCGATAACTGTCACATTGTATGTCATGTCTGCCGATTCCTGGAGATGATTCCCGGGTCAGGATTGGTGGAGAGGTTAGGAAGGTCCCAGCCAAGGGCAAGGCGATTGTCAGGGAGGCAGTGGGATCAAGAACATAGATAAAGAATATATACTGCGAAGTCTCTAATGACAGGAAACACTCACAATTGTCTAGGGTGTTGCCAAAAACGGTCATTTTTATTTGTTTAATAATAATTAGAGATGCACCGATATTTTTTACAGACCAAGTACCAAAACGTTTCCTCAGGTACTCTTTTTTTTTTAGTGTCATGTGACAGTTTTTCTAAAACAATACAGACTAATGATTTTAGGACAGTGATAGAGCACCAGAGCCCCATCGCAGCTGCAACCGCTGCACCCCTGGTAGTTTTGCCACTGGCTCCAAGGCAGCAGCGGTACTTCAAATCTCAGCAATACATTATACAGCAATGCAGAATACCATCAGCTATAGAGTACTACAAATCCCAGCAATACATTATACAGCAATGCAGAATACCATCAGCTATAGAGGACTACAAATCTCAGCAATACATTATACAGCAATGCAGAATATAATCAGCTATAGAGGACTACAAATCCCAGCAATACATTATATAGCAATGTAGAATATAATCAGCTATAGAGGACTACAAATCCCAGCAATACATTATACAGCAATGAGGAATAATAGTATATCAATTTGCTCAGAAGGAATGTGCAGGGTCTCAGAAGGAGTTTGGAGGGTCTCAGGAAGAGTGTGGAGGTTCTCTGGAAAAGGAGATGTGCATAGAATCACAGGAGGGGTGTGGAGGGTCTCAGAAGGAGTGTGGAGGATCTCAGGAGGGGTGTGGAGGATCTCAGAAGAAATGTGGAGGGTCTCAGGAGGGGTGCAGAGGCTGTCAGGAATAGGAGATGTGCATAGAATCACAGGAGGGGTGTGGGGGAGTCTCAGAAGGAGTGTGGAGGATCTCAGGAGGGGTGTGGAGGGTCTCAGAAAAGGTGTGGAGGATCTCAGGAGGAGTGTGGAGGATCTCAGAAGGGGTGTGGAGGATCTCAGAAGGGGTGTGGAGGATCTCAGGAGGTGTGTGGAGGGTCTCAGAAGGGGGGTGGAGGATCTCAGGAGGAGTGTGGAGGATCTCAGGAGGGGTGTGGAGGGTCTCAGGAGGGGTGTGGAGGATCTCAGGAGGGGTGTGGAGGGTCTCAGTCCTATGGAACCGCCGATGTGTCAGTGGAAGGAATAATGCCCCATCATTGGTGTCAGTAGGAGAAATATTTTCCTGTCCTGTCCTCCTGTAACCAGCCCGTGGCCCCGTAGTGTAAGGGCCACTGCTCTAGATTTAGCTCAGGCAGAGTTGCCATTTAAACATAAGCCGCACGTCAAAGAAGATCGAAGTCAGAACACCAATTCCAAGGGTACCTGAAAGTTTTACAAATATATACATTACATTCCGGAATCCTAATAGCTCCCCAGCCAGACACCATACCCCATCTGCTTCTCTTCCTGCGCCCATTCCAACGCCACTTTGTCTGCAGCTGTATTAATAAAAATCTGAGCAGCGATGTGAATGTCCTCGCTGTGCCTTGTCCTTAACGCAGGACGCAGCGCACAGGCGGGCAAGGTCAGACAAAACGCAGCTGCACCAACTGGGGGAACACAATCTGCATGTTGCTGGGTACTGAGGAAGACATCAATTAAGGGCTCGCAGAAGCTGCAATGTCTGCTGCATCCATCTGGGCGACATTCTCCGAGCGCATATATCATGTCACATGTCACCCCGCTATCGTCTACGGCGGATGGTTCAGCCTTGGGTGAAAGTTACAGAACACACGGACAACTAGTTACTTGAGATTCCGTGTTTCCTTCATCGCATGGTGGTAAAGTGGGGCCGAAACGTCTTGTACAGGGCAGAACCTACAGATGATGGGGCCCCATTGCGAAAATGCCCCCCTAAGGACCTCTGTTGCCGAGATCTCAAAGATTCCTCTTGTGCACAGACACCAGGATTTAAATGACTGTATCATTTCTGAGCGGCCTTCTCAGTTCAGGAAGTAGATGGTAACCCTGTATGACTCCTGAACAAAGATGGCGCCATCCTTCTGGAGAGAAAAGCAGATGAAGGCCTTGTCAGAGCACTGTGATCTCTGTGAGAGGTGATACATACCTGTAAGTGTTACACTGACACATTACTCAGCATGCTCTGAACATGAAAATATATGTCTGAGGCCAGGTCCGATTTGAATACATTTTTGATATCAGGTTCTCCTTTGTACATGCTTGCTGCGCTATATCTCCATTAATGTGCTTCATGCACACGGTCATATATCATCCCTGTCCTGGCGCTCGTCTGCCATCCTGGCATCTCTCCCCGCTCAACAGCTGCTGAGGTAAAACCACCGTTACCTCTCAGCCGCGGCTGCAGGAGAGAGCGCGGACTGCGAATGTGTGGGGGCTCGCACATCTCCCCCTCCTGAGACCCTTTGCACATCTCCCCCTCCAGAGACCCTCCGTATGTCTCCCCCTCCTGAGACCCTTTGCACATCCCCCTCCTGAGAACCTCCACACATCTCCCCCATCCCCCCCTTCTGAGACCCTATACACATCTCAACTCCTAAGACCCTCTACACGTCTCCCCCTCCTGAGTTCCTCTACACGTCTCCCCCTCCTGAGACCTTCTGCACATCTCCCCCCTCCTGAGACCCTCTGCACATCTGCCCCTCCTGAGATCCTCCACACATCTCCATGTTGATAGAATGAGAGAGCAGAGCGACAGAGAGATGAGCTCATCAGTCTGCTGCTTCTCCTTTCACTGTCCAGGCACAGGCTGGGGGGGATGGACAAGACCTGTAAGTGCTACTGAACTGCAGCAATCAGGTGTCCTCCCCCGCGCTCCGTGATGGAACAAACCTACAGCAGCTCAGTGTTCCCTATACAGTAGTCACCTGACCCATCGCCCTGTGTTTCTCTACTTCTTCTATCTGCCGCAAAGCGACAGTTGAAGGAGCAGCCAACACGATTTCAGAATTCAATCTCCAAGGCGTTACATTTTTGCAAAACACCCTAAAAAAACCTCATCATCTCCTCGTCGCCATGAACTAATTGAATTAACCCCTCGCCTTGTCACTGTATTTACTTACACCTGAAGTGCTAATTATATTGGTGTCATTACCGGCAATTACCATTCCCACCGTCAACCTTTTCATGTTCACAGCTACATGCGAGGAGCGAGCCGTTTCCCTCTCTACTGTCACTTCCATGTTTGTAGCAGACGGCTGATGATACAATCCCGTCTATGAAATATTTAATCCCGCCGGGAATTCCTCCTTCCCTAATACTGTCAGTGCCGCGGCTTAGTCAGACCGTCGCATGTGACTCTTCTAAGGCTTCTTATAGAGCCACCAGAGTTGGGGGGTGGCGGCAGGTAAAGCCCTCACCTGCAAAAGCGGCACCTCAATTTAATTAGAGCGCCGGGGTCGCCGTCGTCAAAACGTGACAGGCAAGTCATCAGAGGAGACGGCTGGAGGAATTAATTGGCTGGATGGGAGATGGGGAGATAATCTCCTGAAATTGGGGGATTGACAGGTTCGGCTTTAGAAGGGTTCTTTGCTGCAAAGGTTTAAAACAAAAAACTTAAATCTGAACTCCCGCATTCCCGCCGTCGCTCGTCTCCTGAACTGAAATGGCTTACTATGATCTCACAATGTGCATTAGAAGCTGCAGCAAGTCAGATAGAGCCCGCCTCCTTTCCTGGCTGGAGGACGCCCAGCATCATCTAGTGTTTTCCTCTTTAGCCTGACTGTCCCTGGCCCTCGCCCCTTTCATTCATTGGTTTTCAGTTGTGGGTGTGGCTTAGGGAGGCCTGCATGCAAATGTAGCATACCTAGGAAAGCCTACATCTTTCGACTCATACCCACCCATCAAGGCATTTTAATATTTGCATAACTCCTCCCAAGAGCCAGCCCACTGCTTGCATCGGGACTAAGAGGAGTAGTGAGGCAGGGTGCTGTGATGGGTATTTCCTATTGCAACCTGCATGCAAATGAAGTCTGCCTCAGATTGCCTAAAAGTGGGCATTACCTAGGGTGATCTGCATGCAAATGCAGCCTGCCTAGGAACGCCCACTCCTCCAGACTGACACCCACTCATCATATTTGCATAACTCCTCCCAAGAGCCAGCCTAATCAGGGCTGAGGGCTCTTGAGAGGTGTACTGACTGAGGCAGTCCTTTATAATGCAGACAGCTTACCTACCTCGCTGTATCTCTGAGCAGGGGGTTGTGGTGATGTTGCCCCGAGGGGCAGGCTCATGTCACCCTGCACTCACAGTATACCGTCTTTTTAGTTGGGTGATGTTAGGCATCATTCTGCCCAGTTGTCTGAGGACATCTTGTGGCAGAAAAGAGGTACTACATGGGTCAACATGGGGATTTGCAGTCATATCATAGAGGCTGCAGGCCCAATAAAAAAAAAAAAGTGCAGTTTGTTCAAGAACAGACCTGCTGCCTGCTACTTGGCCATTAAAAGAGCAGCACTCTGACCTGATCTCCCCTGTCAGCACATGTGCAATCCTACATCGCCTGATTGGTTGCTAGTGCTGAACTTGGAAGTCCTGCTGTGCAGTAGAAGATAGTAACATAAATGTGGGTACTTATACTCGGTGCATTTAAAATTTTTAATAGATATTAGACGTGTGCGATTCTTTTAGTTCCAAATCAAAATTTGGATGAAATTTCCAAAATTCGCACATTCGGACACATTCGAATTTCCGAATCCCAATGCATCTGAATGTGTCTGAATCCGAATTTCCATTTCTGAATTTCGGATCCCGTCCGAATTTAGTTCAAAAATTAAACTGAATCGGACATGTGACTTTTCTGGCCAATCAGATGTGTTTTTCGGTTTAATGCATCCGAATGGGTCAGAATACGAATTTTCATTACGGCAACATGGGAGCCATATACAGTATATACATATAATACTAAAGCTGAGGCTCCCAAATCCGAATGGCATTCAGGATCCGAATTTCCGAATTGCATTGTGGAGCTCCCAAATGCCATTCGGGTTTGGGAGCCTCAGCTTTAGGTATATATGTATATGGCTCCCAGACCCAAATAGCATTCAGGAGCTCCCAAATGAATTCGGAAATTCGGATCCCGAATGACATTCAGGTCTGGGAGATTCAGCTTTAGTAGTAATATCTGTATCTGGTTTTCTGTGGTATTCACAACGAATATTCGTAAACTTATCCGAAAATAGTGAAAATTCAGATTTCGTCCGAATCCGAATTGAATTTCAGATCCGAATCCCGAAATAACGAAATATCCAAAACAAATTTTTCCGCAGCTCACATGTCTAATGCATATAAAGATTTTTGTAGTGAATTTAGAAATGCAACAAATGTTTGTATGGCTGCTGTGGGATTCAGTTTTAATGTTACATCGGTGAATCTCCTTTGCTTTGATGATCCTCCGGCCTTGGCTCAATCTCTACCATTCGAAGGTCCAACAATCAGAAGACACACTATAGATTGGTAGTTATTAGTGAATCCCATCAACAGCTATATAACCTTTAAGGTCCGAAAAGATACAAAATCATAATTGTTACATATTTATCATGAAAACACTTAAGGAGAATTCTAGAAAAGAAACCGACAACGTGTGATTCCACGATGACTTTCCATCCAGACCCAACAGGCATCAGGCGGTAACCAGGCCCGATATCTGGCGGCGGCTCGCATGTTATGTATATCTTTACATTTCTATCAAGTGTGAAATCCAAACTGCTCCCTGTTCACATGACAAGCATGGCTGGAAGTAATAAATATTTCTGACACTCCATATTGGCATTGCGTTTTCCTGTTTGAGCGGCTTGACTCTGGATGACAGATTATTTAATAAAACTGAAACAGCAGTGTGTACAAAATGCCCCTCTACAGGCGCCGATGAGGAAGAGCTGCTAATGGGGTCTGGACGCCCCTGAGTGGAATGCGCTGTGTAAAAGACACAAAGAAAATTATCTTTATTTCTATTGTAGCTCTA
>NW_017306577.1:905686-919329 GCF_000935625.1 Nanorana parkeri
AGATATAGAGAAGGGGGAGAGAGAGAGAGAGAGAAGGGGGGTAGATAGATGGGGGAAGAGAGAGGGAGGGGGTGCAGATCAGTCTGACTTGTGGCAGTGATGGCCGAAGATGTAAAATTACGATTTATTCTCCCTACAGAAATGTATTCCCAGCGTGAATGGGAAAGGGCTGAGCTGGGAGATTTTTGCTTTTCATCAGTATTCAGGCGGTGGGAGCCGTCTCTGCATGAGTCACCGCCGAGAACGCACTGAATGATTATACATTTCCGCGTCACTGGCGCACGTTGAAATTACCTCCCAGACAAAACCGGATGTCTTCTTAAAAAGTAACATTGCCTAAATTGCTTCCCCACCCAACACCCATCTGACCGCGATAACGGTTCACCTTTTTCCATCTTCTCACCTGAGACATATTTGCTGCACATTTTGTACATTACGTATATTTATTGATCCGTCTTCCTTTGGCCACGCCCATATTGCCAATTTTTCTTTTCTGGTTGGCTTGAGTATTGTTTGAGTGTGCGAGATCAGTGTTCTCTGATTGTGTGTTGTATGTGGGTGAGCACAAAAACGTTCATTCAAATATACAGTATTCCTCAGTAGCCGCAAAGGACATAAATCCACTTTGTGTGCGCACCCAATGCCTTTGCAGATATTACCTTGTAAAGCAGCGGTGACGGTTATCTTATTTCAGTCTTCACACGAAAATGATAGACCAACCTCCCCTCTTATATGTTACGGGGGCACGGAAGACATTTGCGTATTCTGTTCTTTTAGGCGAAAGAGGCGGCGATTCCAAGACGGATGGTCGCAGGCCATGCACAGATACATAACTAGGAGCAGCGATGTAAAGAGATTATTCTATCTTTTCTGCAATGCAAATAGCGATGAGTTATGAGATGGCGGATTCGGAAAGCCCGGCTCGTGTTTAGTAGACGCGTTCTATGGCAATCATTTATCAAAGGTAAACTATATTAATGGGATTATAGAATTCCAGGACTCGGGGTGGGCTCTGGTGAGGAAGGGGCAGAGTGACAGAACGCAGATAGATGTCCTCTTATTGTCACACTGGGTGTAAAGAATGTCAATGGATACAATGTATCCTCCTGCTGCGCTTCTATTAAGCTGCTGTATCTTTTTATCACTGTCAATATTGTTGCCATTGAAGGCCAGGTTCACACCTGGGCGATCCGTGACAATCATGCACGAAACCGCGCGGATGACTGCACGGACACAGAATCACACACCACCGCCGATCGCGCTGGCGGTGCCATTATTTTCTAATGGCACCCCAGTCCCCCCAGGCAGATTGCGCAGTTTCCCGAAGCGATACCTCCCGTGCAATCACGCACGATCACGGTTTAAAAAAGCCACACGGTACATGTCGATAAAAAAGATACATGTACCTTTTTTCAGCGATTGCCACGCAGATCTAACCCCACTGAAGTCAATACGGGATGGTGCGATCCCGGGATCATCGAAGTCTGCACCAGTCCTCATAGTATATACCTGGAAATGTCTTATATATGAACCTATATTGACCTACATTGTATCAATGTAGGTCATTAATATATAGGAACCTACAACATGATGGGGCTACATGAGTCAATAAGGAAACTGGAAGTACCTATTTAAAGCTGAACTCCGGGATCAACAAATATTGTCCTCATACAAGATCCATTTGTATTCTTCCTTGAATCTCATGAACTTTGTGTATTTCATCCAGATCTGTGCAGAAACTTGGAGCTTCCTGTAATAAAGACCGGTCACTGCTGCTCTCTTGTCTCCACCCAAGGGCCGGATTTCCCACAAGGCCAACCGAGGCCCGGCCTCGGGGCAGCAGGGAGTAGAGGGGCAGCAGGGGTGTGGAATTCCTATGTCCTGACTCCTGGGACATGCAGTTCCGGGCGCCGGGCGGGTTGTTGTCTTCTACATTTAGCCCTCCTTTGGGCAAGCAGAGCTAAATGTACAGCGGGGAAGCCGCCACTTGTTTTGTACAAGATCACTTGTATGCAGCCTGGCATATGGGGGGGTGCATTGAGGAGCCTGGCATTGGGGCGGCAGAGAGAGTAAATACGGCTCTGTCTCCAGCCCCCTCCTGTAATAAAGACCGGTCAATGCTGCTCTCTCTGCTTCTGCAGGGTGACCGATATTGTTTCCGCCCCCCTCCTGTAGGTTCCTTTAGTGAGTCCCTCCCACAGTTCTGCTCTCTGCACTGGCTATGTACAGCACGGTGATGATGTCACTGCTACTTTTACAAAGCCATAACTGGATATGCAAAGGCGTTTGGTACACATAGAGTGTCATCGCTTCATCAGGGAGGTGAGTGAAGTAATCTATGGTTCACAAATGCCAAATCATTAATGCAACATATGCACATATGGGGACTACAATAGCATATTTCTACCCACATTCACTTAATTGTAGGTATTGTATTACAATCCAAGTACTTAGAAAAATAATCCTCTATTAAAACCCAGTAGGAGATGCTGCCAGCCCATCAAGGAACTTGCATACCTTTGTGTATAAATAGAGGCAACTAATTAGTCCTGCTCCTCAAGACTTTGATAATCCTCTGCTAACAATGGTGATCTGTTTTTATGGGTATTTTAATGTTTTCTATGTTAATAAAAGCTTTGTAAATTCTTTTAAACTGGCTCACCTTTATTGTGGTTTTCTTCTCATCTCAGCCCCATACAACTTTGTTTTGTGTATCCATCTAGATTACGGTGAAATGAAAATATGTTTTTTGGAGACCTAATATTCATGATGTTGGGGTACCTCGGTTGAGTCTGTTGGGGTGCCATTTAAAATGAATGGCATTGGGACGTACCACAGTATATGCATTGTCATCCATTGCTGTAATGGACTTTTTTTTATTGCATTATAGCACCACATAGGTCTGAAAGAGCAAGTGACCCTGTCAGTCACCTAAAAAAATCCAGATGAACGTTGCCTACAATAGAAGGGCTTTTATAGCAGTCCGTGTCTCCTACCTTCCCTTCGGCACTGCAGCCTCTATAAGAATCTTGCAGATTGGACACTTCCTGGAGTGTCATACCTGTGTTCTTCCCCTAGGTTTTGGTTCCAGGACACAGCGGTAATCCATGGGTTGGAGGAAGGAACTACATTAGGGGAAGGGAGACACTGGCATCCGACACTACTGGATATGTCAAGTGGTGTACGATGGTAGGAGACACCGGACTTCCCATTGAGGAATAGAAAACAAGAAAAATACCAACAATGGTAACCATTCTCTCCTGCCCCTAAGTTTTGGATCCAGGACACCGTGGTTTTGTAGGGGTTGGAGGAAGGAACTATATTACAGGAAAGGAGACACCGACTTCCAGCACTACTGGATATGTCAAGTGCTGACGTGTGTGACGGTAGAAGATACCTGAACTCCCCAATGGGGCAGAGACAATGAGAAAAACACCAACATTGTAACCATTATCTCCATCCTCTGGGTTTTGGATCCAGGACACTGTAGTTTTGTAGGGGTTGGAGGAAGGAACTATATTACAGGAAGGGAGAAACCAACATCCAACACTACTGGATATGTCAAGTGCTGTATGATGGTAGGAGACACCGGACTTCCCAATGAGACATAGACAACAAGAAAAATAGCAACATTGTAACCATGCTTTCCCCTAGGTTTTGGATCCAGGACACCGCGGTAAGGAAGGAGTTTCAGGAAGGAACTATATTATGGGAAGGGAGACACCAACATCCAACACTACCAGAAATGTCCAGTGCTGTATGACGGTAGGATACACCGGACTGAGACATAGACAACGAGAAAACTACCAACATTGTAACCATTCTCTCCTCTATACAAAATGAAATCCAAGGAAATGTTGGCTTTAGATATCCTTTAACTCTGTGTCTCAAACAACACAAAGGGTCACTACAAGTCCACAGCAAATGGATCTGCCTTCTGTATCCGTGTGCTATTTCCATTGCTGTCCATTGTCACAGACGCACAGGAGGCAGCTGGAGGACACACAGGAACGTGACAACCTCTCTACCTGAGCAAACTTCCAACCCTACCTCGGGGCTGTAGTGACCCAGATATTTAATGATCATACATACTAGCATGTTGGCTCCGCAGACAATTGCTGCCTTTACTATGTAGATCACAGTGCCTAATATGTGACACAATGTGACTCATTGTATCTTTTTAATCCTTTTTTTCCTCCATGGCCCTTCCTAGCGCAGCCTAACGCTGGATAGAGCAACTGCTACAAAAAAAAAAAACGCTCACATAAAATATAAAAGAACAGTAAAAAATATGGACTATTACAGTGGCAGCTTTTCCAGCCCTACCTGTGCCATTAGGATTCTCTTCAAAAGCATTCCAGTAACCAGGCGACGTTGCCTCTAATGGTTTAATGTAATCCTATTATTTGCCAATAAAGTCCGACCCGTGTCATTCACCGGGCTCGGGATGAAATTGTTACTTCTTCTTGGAGATTGCAAAGATTTTTACAAGCCATCATACAGATACGAGAAGTTATAACAGACAGCGACTGCAGCAGCTGCTGTTTTAATAGCCCTTTTCCGATCGTTCGGAATTACGCTCTCTCTCTCGAGACTATGATTGCATGCAAATATCACAAAAATGGCAGCGCGGGATGTTGGACGCTTATTGGGTGTAGATGAGAAATAAAGGAAATGATCGTTTTCCACTGAAGTAGATCTAAATGCAATCACTGAAATTCCTATTTAGATTAAAGTTGGAATTGAATTTGCTCATATTTTGCCTTTCCTGGTTCCTCCCTCCCCCCTCATCAACAGGCTAATTACAATTTTAAATAAATCCTTTTTCCCTTTTTATTACATACCTTATTTGAGTCCCGTGATGTCATCACTGGGTTGCTGTGCTTTGCAATGCAACCAGGTCATGGCTGGTGGGAGGGACCGGCAGGGTGCTGTATATAGCTTCCTGAAAACATCACAGCACCATGCCTCAGTACTGCTCACATGGGTCCTCAGCCCTGATGCAAGCAGTGGGCGGGCTCTTGGGAGGAGAAAATATCAAAATGCCTTGATGGGCGGGTGCCGGTGTATAAGAATGGGCATTCCTAGGCAGAGTGAATTTGCATGCAGGCCTCCCTAGGTCACATGACAGAGGAAGTGGCATCGGCACTCTCACTAAGCTCCGACACTAACCCAACATTGGGCATTTTGGTGGTGGCTGCAATGGAGGAAGGAGAGGCGGGGGAGCACTTGAGAGGTATCAGTGTGTTAGTGGGAGTCTTTGGGCACATGCAAATACCAAAATGCCTTTATGGGTGGGTGTCAGTCTGGAGAAGTGTGATACAGTCCGGGTACCCATCGCACTCAGAGACGCTGCTCCAAAAATGGAGGGTGGGTGCAGCAGGTGTCAGCGGGTGGCTTCCGACAAAATATCAGTGAAGGATGGACACTGGCACTGTGCAAGTAGAACACTCTATGCAATGTTTCGGGGTCTCACTGGATCCCCTTCATCAGGCAAACAAATGAAGACACTTGTTTGCCTGATGAAGGGGATCCTGTGAGACCCCAAACTGTTGTTTAGAGTGTTCTATTTGCAACTAGTATGTTAATAAACACATACTGAACATGCTTTGGAGTGCTGGTGTCCATCCTTTACTGATATTTTGTCGGAAGCTACCAGTTCATACCTGCTGCACCCACCTTCCATTTTTGGAGCAGTGGCTCTGAGTGCGATGGGTACATGAACTGCACTATGGAGTGACAAATCATGTTTCCCTGTCAGGCAATCTGATGTACGTGTCTGGATTTGGCATTTGCCAGGAGAATGGCACTTGCCTGTTTTTCAGGGGACTTCACAGTCTGGAGAAGTGGGCGTTCCTAAGCTGGCAGTATTTGCATACAGACCGCCCTAGGTAACACCCACATGTGGTGCTGAGCCTCCATGATTGAAAGAACTGAAATCCAATGAATGAAAGGGGCGGGGTCAGGGACAGACTGGGGAGGAAAGGGCTAGAAGATGGACATCCTCCAGCCAGGGAATGAGGCGGAGCTCTATCTGACTTGTTGCAGCTTCTAATGCACATTATGAGAAGCTCGCAGTGTGCAGTGAAATCAGAGGAAGACATTTCAGTCCAGGAGAGGAGCCGGTAGAACTGTACAAGGGAGTCCAGAGTACAATTTTGCAATCAGGAGCATTTTGTTAACAAATGAGGAAGATCTGTGGGAAGAACATGGCTTCCATGCTGTAAGGTGAATTAGGCCAAAGACAAGACTACACTAAGGTGAGGACGCATATTGTGTGCCGTCACTCTCTTCGGTCTGGTTGTATTAGGTTCACATTCCTGCGCTTTGTTGCCGGGTGATACGCGGGGATTCCCTGTAGCTCTTTCAATCCTCATCTGACTCCCTGGTGGCTTGTCTTGCTGGATAAATACAATGGAGTGCTAGGGGGGGACGACGATACATTACACATCCAGGTTTGTGTTCAATTCCCTGACAGAGAGCAGTCACATTATAGGCCGCCTGTACAAAATGGAGTCTTGCTCATTGCAGCCAATCCAGTGGCGGAACTACCAGGGTCGCAGAGGTCGCGGCCGGGCCCTGGAGTTCCGCCACTTGGAGGGGGCCCAGGACAGGAGGAAGGGGCCCCTGGTGACCGCTGATTACCAGGATATTTATTATCCCGGTAACCGGGAATGTCATTCCCGGGACCTCTTCCTCCCGTCCTGGGCCCTACATGCTTCACGCTGCTCCCCTCACCTTGTTCCGGGCGCAGCGTGAAGCATCATCCAGCCGGGCAGCAGCCAATGGGGTGTAATCCCTGCCCCCTCATCACACAGAACGGCTGCCCAGTGCCGAATAGAGAGCTGCTGTTGACCATCCACTGAACCCCAATACAACTGTGCGTAGGGCGACTTCCATTCTGCAGAATACAAAGTCAAATAATCGTTTCCTTTTTTTGGGTCTCAGTCTCAGGTCTTGGATACAAAGTTGCAACCTCTTTGGGTTCTTTATTGGTGTGCGTCCCCAGTGGCATGATTTGTTTTCACTTCCGATTGTGTCACCAAGATGGAAAGTGAGGGGAATGTTTGGACAGGTGCAGAAATCTGGCACGACCTCTGTAGGGATGAGCTCAGGTTTGGACTAAACCTGGACGGAGGTCATCCCGAACACAGAAGGAAGTTCCTTCCGTGCCACCCGATCAACTGCAGGGTGGGAATTCTCCCCCTGGGAGCTTGGTGTAAGCAAAGGGGCAGGTTGCAATGACATCATTGACCTTATATGGCTACATGACTATATTAGGTAAATGACACATGGAGGGGAATGTCCCAGCCCGCAGCTGATTGGACGGGAGACCCTTGGAGCTTCTGTGTTCGGATTAGCTCAGGTTCGGTCCAACCTAAGCTCATCCCTAGTCCCCCTATGAATCAGAGCTAGAGCTTTCCAATCAGCATGGATCATGAGCTTTGCTGACTGCAGAGCTATAGGTCTGATTCCAGGCCACATGCCCTCAGCAGGCCACATGATCTATTGCTTAGATACTGTATGTCATGTGACCCAAAACCAAAGCATCCCATTATCTCCTTATTGTGGGAGACAGGTTTCTAATAACACACGCACCCACCCCACCCCCCCATGACCAGGTGAGAGCTAAAATCAGTCTCAGTAAGCAGATTTCTTAAGGCCTTGTTCACACCAAGCGCGGAGCAGGTGCAGACCAGATCAAAACTGCGTCCAATGTATTCCAATGGTATTTTTTGCTCCAGTTCACATCGCAGCATGCGGATCCAGACCAGATCCAGAGCAGGTGAAAAAACTGCAGCAGGCCCTATTTTACCTGCTCTGGATCTGCAAACGCATCAAAAACGCATGCAAATGCCTGGAACGCACTGAAAGCCCATGTTAAACTAAAAAAGAAAAACATTTTTTTAACAAAAACGGCCCGGAACGCATCAAAAACGCGGCAAAAACACAGCACAACCCACTGCACTGCGTGTGCAGAAACCTGAGCGGATCTGCTCTGCATTTGGTGTGAACAAGGCCTTAGACCCGCCTCCCGGCTTCCTGATTGGCCGGGAAGCCGGCTCCATGCAGATTGGCTGGGCATTCTGGCACATCCATGCTCATGACACTCCATGCCGGCTCAATGCTGATTCATTCGCAGCCAGCGTCCCGGCCCATCAGCATTGAGCAAAAAGCAGGGAGCTGGCTTCCCGGCCAATCAGGAAGCCAGGCAGTGGGTAATGACCCGGCTCCTGGCTTCCTGATTGCTCGGAAAGCCGTCTCCATGCTATCGGTACTCGGTATCGATAAAATGGTATCGGTGCATGCCTAATATATATACAGTATATATAGATAACACACTAAAACACGCCCTCTGGCCTCAATGCGATCAGCCGCACGGGATCGCAAGGCACAATATGCCTGCGGTCCAGTCCGGTCCAGTCCGATCAAAATAGTGCTTGCAGCATTTTGTTCGGACCGGACTGCAGACATAATGTGCCTTGCGATCCCATGCAGTCAATCGCATTTCGGCCGGAGGGCGTGGCTATGGCGCCATTTACTTCAATGGACCACCACGCCCCCTCGTGCCCCACAACATAGTGAGCCGGCCGCAATGCGATGTAGTGCGTTCTGGCCAGAATCGGCCCAGAGCGCTCTGCATCTCGTGTGAACCAACAAGATACAACCAATAATATGTCGTAATATCATTTGATTAAAAAAAAAAAAAAAGAGATATTTCGGGAACCATAGCAACAGCTGACCCGACTCTCAGCTGACACTCAAGCTAACAATCTGCTGTTTATTCTCTATGCTCCTCCCCCACCTGACACTTCTCTCTGATGCGGCATCTGTTCTACTCGCTCCAAATAGCCAGGAGCACACTCCATCCATATGGCACCTGTAGCAAAATAGCAGCTCCCTCACCTTTATACACAGAGCCCAAAGATATTAAAGGAGAACTATGAGGGGGAGGGGCTTTTCACTCACCTCCTAGTTCTAGCCGAGCTGTGACAATGAGACTCTCTGCCGTGACAGGGGAGGGGCTGGATTCCCCCCTCCCAGCTCCGATCCGCCAGCGCTGACTGGCGGGACGGGGGAGGGGGCGGGTACAGCTGGCTCTGGCTCTAGATAGGCAGAGCCAGCTGTCACTCACGCAGCTGGGCGGATCCAGACATTGATGTCGGGATCCACTCTGGCTGCGGCGCCTCAGTATACAAGGAGCTGCAGCTCGCGGTATACTGAGCCTAGGGTGACGGGAGGACGCTAGTTTGTGTCCTCCTGTTACCCTAAGGAGAACTATGGGGAAAAGCCCTAACCCCATAGTTCTCCTTTAACCTCAAGCACAGTATTACAAGGCCTTGGTGTCCAACTTTATGTTTTTATGGCCTACAGGAACCGGCCATTGAGTGTCACAAATATAAAGGCTTGCAAGGTCTTTATTTTCATTTTTTTTTAACCTTGTGACATGACAGGTGCCACCAATCATAAGGCAACAAGGATCATTTTTAATTTAGCAAATTAATTATATGAATTATAATAAGGCAACAAAAATGAGAATGCAACCATGTCAGTGGCCACGACCTCTCCAGCCCCGCCCCTGAGGAACATTTTTGCAATAAAATTGTTCTATTGTATCAACCTTCTGCATTACAGGGGGTTCCTCCCACTTACAATGGTTCCTGCTGTAGAGGTTTAAAAAGGGGTTCCGGCAGGCACAGGCAATTGTTGCAATATGTGTAACATCAAGCACAGTATCACAAGGCCATTGGCGTCCACCTTTATGTTTTTATGGCCTACAGGAACCAATCATCAAGTGTCACAAGTTTAAAGGCTTGCACGGTCTTTCATCTTGTTTCAACCTTGTGACATGGCAGGTGCCACCATGCATAAGCCAACGAGGATAACTTTTAATACAGTTAGAAGGAGTCTTATATGAGCATCTTATATGGGTTAATATAAGACAAAATAAAGTTGAGAATGCAACAATGTGAGTGGCCGGGACCTCACCAGCCCCACCCCTGAGGAGCATTTTTGCATTAAAATTGTGCTATTGTGTCAACTTCTGCCTGCTGCATTAGAAAGACTCCTCCCACTTACAATGGCTTCCTGCTCTAGAGGTTTGAAAGGGGTTCAGGCAGACACAGGTAATTGTTGCAATATGTGTAACATCGAGCACAGTATCACAAGACCTTTAATAATTGATATCCACCTTTATGTTTTATGGCCTACAGGAACCAGCCATTGGGTGTCACAAGTTTGCAAGGCCTTTAAGGGAGAACTATGGGGTTAAGTCTTTTCCCCATAGTTCTCCTTAGGGTAACGGGAGGACACAAACTATACTAGGCTCAGTATATAGGGAGCTGCTGCTCGCAGTATACTAAGACACCGCAGCTGAAGCGGATCCCGACAAATATGCCGGGATCCGCCCAGCTGCGTGACTGACAGCTGGCTCTGCCTATCTAGAGGCAGAGCCAGCTGTACCCGCCCCCTCCCCTGTCCGTTCCGCCAGTCAGCGCTGGAGGATCAGAGGGGGAAGGGGGGAATCCAGCCCCTCCCCTGTCACGGCAGAGAGCCGTGACAGGATCGAGAAGTGAGCGAACGCTGGTATGTGTTCGCTCACCTCCCGATCTACTGAGCCGACCTGTGACAGTCTCATTGTCACAGGTCGGCTAGAACTATGAGGTGAGTGAAAAGCACCCACCTCATAGTTCTCCTTTAATCTTTTTTGAACCTTGTGACATGACAGGGGCCACCATGCAAAAGCCAACAAGGATAACTTTCTGTCCTCTGATCTCCTTCTGAAAATGCACACACCCAACTACACCACCCACTTACTAACCTTTCCTCAATCTGCTCTGTTTAGCTGCTGGGTCCAGGGAAAGCCCTGTGTAAGCTCCAAACCAACTTGTCAGAGCTTATACGGGGCTATGGACTCCCCTTCCCCCTAAGTGGCAGAACTGCACCAATCAAGACACCTAGAGCAGTCACATGGTGGGGAAAAGGGGGGGGGGGGTGAGTCACATGGTTGCGGCTCAGAAGCACAGAAAGGTGAGGACATGCTAGGTTACTTTTCGGGTAAACTCTTCTGTATGAGAGATCTCAAATAGGGTCATTGTGTTCCTGACATCCAGGTGACTGTTCTGCTATCAATTGTCATTACCGAAGTCAAGGAATACCAGCTTCCACCCGAGGCTTCTCACGTCCTCACGCAAGCATTTTGTTTTTTTTATCAGATCCCTTTGGCAGGGAGGACTCAAAATCAGCTAGTTTTTTATTTATTTTGTTATTTATATTCCCCTCTGCCACTTTGTTGAATTATTCACGGCTCCTCCTGTGGTTGTGTGAATTTCGCCTTCAGTAAAACCCCTACAGCTCAATAAAATTTACATTTTGCAGTCGGCTTTCCACCGCGGATCTTAGTGAACCGTCTACAGCGCGAAATATCCATGACAAGGTATTATGGAAGAGCTGGGCACAGGGGGAGCTTATTGGAGGCTGCACCTGCAAGATGCCGGGACGCCAATTAGGAACCTCGGTACACATTCTCCAAAAGTCCTGGATATTGGACAGAAATCGTCTATTTATGGGAAACAGGAGCAGCTGAGAGAGGGGATGACTATCCAACAAGGAGCATGAGGTGTGGTACACATGGGCACTTTGGTGATGTTTTCCCCCCAGAGGCTCATGTGCAATAGTCATGACGGACGGACGGACGGACGGACGGACAGTTGCCTTTGTAAATGGCTCTCTCATGGTTCATAATATACAACAGGTATCAAACCAAACAATTCACTTCCATTCTGAATACAAGCCTCATAGAAATCTATGGACAAAAAAACTGTTAATGGACAGAGAGTTGCAGAAGGAACCTGTGTGATATGCAGAACTTTCTCATGATTCATACTATGTAACTGAGTCAAAGAGCAAGCACCGTTTGGTTCCAGTTTGGATGATGTCAAGAGGAAACGGGAAATGCGTTCAACATAATTCACAGCGGCCTGACCCACATCTGGTATAACTGGGCCCCTGAGTCCCAGAGGGCCCTTGTACAGCCGCACAGTCTGCACAAATAGTAGGTCCCCCCTCTTCACACTGGTTACAATAAACACCAGGAGTTATGTTAAAAGTTTGGCCAACCCAACATTTGCAGAACACCTGACTTGTTGCAAAGCCTGAGATATATATTCCATCCTTCCTACTTATCCGAAGAATTACTCTGTGCCCGCGCCTCCCCACGTCCCCCGCTGCGCCCAAATGCAACACTAAAATAAAACAATCAGCGATCGAGTGGAGGAAAATGAGAGGAATGGATATTGCTCCCCAGTCTTGTATCGTTTAGCGCCTTCCCTTCTGCCGTATTGGTTGGCCGCCTCGGCTGAGGCTCCGAAGACCCTTTCATATGGCTGTTTTAATAACCTGCCAGCCAGCTCAGCCCTGGAAATAAAACAATATTTAGGGGGCCCCAAAAATTCGCCCCCAAAAAAACCCCCCCCCCCCCAAAAAAAAGGCTCCTGTCCCTGCATCTGCCAAAGCACTACAAACCCCAGCGCGCTGCCACCTGGGGTTGTGGTCGCCCAGCAGCTACAGGGTGATGTGTGTAAGATTTAAACAAATATTGTGCAAGAGCGGGAGCTAGAAATTAGAGGCAATGGGGGCTTCCGAAACGCTGGCGTTGAGGAGCAAAGCCAATGAGCCAATCTCCAGCCACTTCAAAAGCCAGCAAATGAAATAATAAGCCAAAAAAAAAAGGAGAAGAGGATCCCTTGTTTCCTGGCTGGCTCTGTGGAGCTTCAGCGACAGGAGGAACGGATAGAAAATTGCAAATCACAACCATTTTTTTCCCCCCCTGACATGTGCTCGCCGATATCTGAGCCTTGCACTTCCATCTGGCTGAGACACGGCTCGGAAAAGCTACTTCACCTCTCCTGGCTTTCATACATTTTCTAATACCATGTTACCCGCGGTACATACATCACCGCGGCCTGAGAAGACAGCAATTAGATGAGGGATCTGAGCTGCGATAGCCATGCACAAATCCATCTCCTCCATGCAAAACCTATTCGGAGGACAGTCTACTTAATTACGCGCTGTCAGCGGCGGTTTTTAATAGGGGGCTCGAAGGGGTTTTTTTCAAACACGGATCTGCAGCGTGTAAAGGGGCTAAGCTCCGGCGTCCGTCTTCCATCTCCATGATCCGGTACCTGTAGCTAAACCCAAGATCCTCCACCCTTTAAATATTCATCCTTATAATACCGGAAAGCTCCGGCGTGTAGCAAGTTGGCCTTTTAAAATAAAAGAACGTACAGCATGGAAATCGCAACGGATACAAGTAACAGATTTTTTTTTCCCCCAGCACCGGGGGAGACTCCCTTTGCTCTTCAAAAAAAAAAATAATACATATATATATACTGAAGTCACCAATGCAATTTAGCAGAGAAGGTATTTCATTGATACATAGGAAGCCATAAAATGCATCAAGAACAGAGTGCACTATCTGAACCCAAATTAGCTCCATCCCTTATTCCAGTCACATATGTAGACAGATGCATTAGAAGGATGATATTCAAGCTTGCGCTGGTCGAGGGCTGGTTAAATTTAATTGAGAGTGGACAGTGCAGAGGAGAGGATGGTGGGGAGGAGAGGGGAAAGAAGGGGGTGGG
>NW_017306577.1:919415-934862 GCF_000935625.1 Nanorana parkeri
ATCTTGGGGAGGAAATACAATTAAATGATGATTATTAAAAAAAAAAATCCCCTGCCAGGGCTGGAGATATTGCAGGAATGTGATCAACCCCCCCATTCCCTTCCCAGCTGTAGCACCCTTCTCATCCCCTCTCCATCATGACTGCAATCAGGATGCATTCCCTTACCTTATAGAGGATGCAATGCTGTGATCAGGGTCCAGTCCTCTTGTTGCATCAGTTGAATCTTTTTTTTTTTTTTTCCTCCCCCTTTTTTTAATTAAAGATTTTAAGGATCCAAGCCTGCGTCCACCGGTGACAGAAGTAGGTCCCCTAAAGCCAAGAGCAGGAGAAGCTGGGCATCCCCCCACGTAGAAAATCCTTAGCAGTTTCGGTCCAGTGAGAGCAGCAGCAGCAGCAGCACCTCAATCACAGCATCAGCATCAGCATCAGAGGCTGTACCGGCTCCTCTGCAGGCCACATCTCTCACTGCTTCTACATCACTACCGCATTCCTCCTAATAGAGCCGCCCCACCAAGATGCTGCTACTTCTGCTGCTTCTCCTCTGTGCAGCCAAAAGGCAGCAGTAATGTCCCCCGAGGAGGGGTCTTGGCATCTAGCACATGCCAGGGCAAGCTGGCATCTTTTTGCTTTTATCCCCACTGAGGGCAAAAATATCCAGCTGGGCCAGATAGCGGATAACTCTAAGCCTCCCGTAAAAGGGGGGCAAGGGAGGGCTCTTTAACCCTTCCCAGCCTCAGCCGCTGCAGTAATCCAGGCAGTCGATGCTGGGGATTGGAAGATTTTGGATGCTTAAAGGGGTCAGACCATCCCAAATTGAAATTGCAATGTATGGTAGATGGCATCAAATTGAATCACCTCTCGGGGGGCTTCACGATGTGTTCCCGGCTTTGGCGAACAAGATTGCATGTGCTCCAGTTTTGATAAATTCCCCTCATGCCATGCATTTTGGTGCAATTTCACACACCTGAGATTAGGGATGCACCGATACCGATATTAGTATTGGTACCAGTGCCAATACTGAGTACTCGTACTACAAATGCTCCAATACTTGCCCCTGATACCAGAATGGAACATGGAGCCTGGTTGGCCAGCAAGCAGGCTCCATGCTGTTTGGCCAGCTCGATGCTGATTGGCTCGGAGGAAGACTTCCTGGCCAATCAGCATTGAGCCGGTCAAACAGCTGGGCTAATTGCACGGTAGGCTGGCTTCCCGGCCAATCAGCATGGAGCTGGTCAAACAGCATGCAGCATGGAGCCGGCTGGTTGCACGGAAAGCCAGTGAAAATACAGGTATCGGCACTCGGTATCGGCACTCGGTATCGGCACTCGGTATCGGCACTCGGTATCAGCACTCGGTATCAGCACTCGGTATCGGCGAGTACTGAAAGATATATATTGGTACTCGATACCAAAAAAACGGTATCGGTGCACCCCTACCTGAAATCACATGGGGCAGCAAGGTGGGATGGGGTGCCATTAGCAATGAATGGCACTGCGGTGCATCCTTCAAAGTGCCACATTTTGGGGTGCTTCTGCGGTGTGCGTGAAAACACGCATGTCTTTGCGCACATTGCTGCAGCACACAGATGTGAGTGGGGGCTTCCTAAAAAGTCAAATTGCTGTTTTTACGGCAAGGTCAAGTTCAGCAAAACTCGCCCTGCCGCCCCTAATCACAGACCAGCGCCTTCCGATATGTTACTGAATTTGGTTGAACGTTTTGCTATTTGCAATAAAAGTAACAAAAAAATTGCAAGTTCAGAAACATCTTCCTCACACTGTCCTCGCCCTGCGTTCCTGCGCAGTTAGCATGCGGTACATCGGCCTTGCAGTGACTTCTCACCGGCCGGCTCTGTGATCCTGTCAGTGGTCAGCGCAGGACGTGTATACAATCCTAGGATCATATATTCATTTTGGGAGAGGCGGAGGAGTGGAGAATTTGTATGCGGGCGCTCAGTGGATGTGCGGGAATTGCGCACGATGTACTCTCATCCACATGCGCCCCCTCCGACCAGACTGAATTCTGCCATTGTCAATCACGGTGGCATTTAAACGAAGGCGTCTGACCGCAGATGGCATATGGGGGGGTCCAATAATAATCTGCCGTGGCTGTTTATTAAAGTAGTTTGCTCAGTCTGCAGGAATTCCGGGCTTTATTTAAAGTGAACCTGTCACCATGGAGAGCTAATAAAACTAAGTGGATCTTCCAGTGGCCGGCATAAATACATTCCTAAAAGGTCGCAATGTACAGCAATTGTATCATTCTTCTGCTCCTCCTCTATTCATTAAAAAGGCATCCCTGAGCCCCAGTCAGCGACTATGCCTAGGCTGAGATGATGTCATCAGTCTGCTGCAGGCAGGAGGAAGCATTTCCTCAGTCTCCCCTCCCCCAGTGATCAGTCATCACTGTGCTGTACATAGCCTGTGCAGAGAGCAGAGCTGTGGGAGTTGCCCAGCAGACCCCACCCACAACTGAAAACTAGAGGAGGGGGCGGAGACAAGACCGTCACCCTGCACAAGGAAAGAGAAAAGCAGTGACCGGTCTTTATTACAGGAGGGGGCGGAGACAGGACCAGTCAACCTGCAGAAGGAGAGAGAGCAGCAGTGAGCGGTCTTTATTACAGGATGGGGAGGAGACAAGACCAGTCAACCTGCAAGAAGGAGAGAGAGCAGCAGTGACCGGTCTTTATTACAGGAGGGGGCGGAGACAAGACCAGTCACCCTGCACAAGGAAAGAGAGCAGCATTGACTGGTCTTTATTACAGGAAGCTCCAAGGCTTGCACAGATCTGGAAGAACACACATGACTCTGGTATGAGGACACTGATTGGGATAATAATGGGATCCTCCGTATTTTGTTGACTGCCGAAACTTTGTTCTGTGCTAGTTTTCTAAAATAGACAAAAACACTTCACAATGAGGACAAAATGATTGATTCGTCTTTGCTGCGCGGTAAAGATCCGGCTCTTTAAATAACCTCAAAGCCGCTTCATATTTACTCCGTCCTGTAAGTTCACCTTCAAAGAACGAAGAAACAACGTGTCATTGGCTCCGATGTGTCCCACGCAAATGCTGCGTAGTGGTAAAACTAAATGTAGGCAGTATAAGTACCTGAATGTGACCTGCTATCAGCTTCTTGTAGTCCCTGTACAGCTGGGTTGGAATGTGAGGGGAACAAGCAGCACAAGGAGCCAGTCAGCCGACAAGAGAACGCTGATAGGAAGAGAGAGCAGAGAGATGAGCTCACCACTGGGCTGCTTCTCCTTCCACTGTCCAGTCACAGGCTGGAGGAGGACATGGGTTGAATGATGCCGGACATGACTGAGGACATCTAGTGGCTGAAAAAAAGTACTGCAGGGGAAATTGCTGAAGCTGTACATACGTTAATGTTATTTCCAATTTTTGTGGGAATAATCCCTGGTGATCCTGCCCTATATGTCTTTGCTTGGGTACTTCCTGTAATAGGGTGACAACACTCTCTCCCTGTCTGCCAGTTGTGCTCCAGCCAGGAAATGAGGCGGAGCTCGATCTGACTTGCTGCAGCTTCTAATGCACATTGTGAGAAGCTCCCAGTGTGCAGTGACATCAGAGGAAGCCATTCCAGTCCAGGAGAGGAGCCGGTACAACTGTGCAAAAGAAGGGGAGGCTGGAGGTCAGATAGAAGACTGAAGGGAAGGACGGAGGTCAGATAGAAGACTGAAGGGAAGGACGGAGGTCAGATAGAAGACTGAAGGGAAGGATGGAGGTCAGATAGAAGATTGAAGGGAAGGATGGAGGTCAGATAGAAGACTGAAGGGAAAGAGTTCAGCTATAACCATTTTCCTCATCGGTACCCCCAACACATTTGCATGAAAAACGATGTATATGTTGGACATCTGTGTTCTGAGGGGTTCAAGTCATAAGATAATGCTACGCTCTCTTCCCCACCCCGGGGCGATGGAAGACCCCAAAATCTGCTGCGATCTGCTCCCCCGCCCCCGGGGACACGGGGCTCTCTGATGTGTGACTCTCTTGTCACTTAAATCAAGTTTTAAACAGTTTTCATTTCATTTAACAGCTTTGGGAACATGCGTGAAAGCGGGAAACAAATGAGAGCTACAGAGTCTGTGAAAAATGTCATTAATTAAAGTTAATTTGTGAAACAGACGCCTCCCATTCGGGAAGACGCGGCTTGTTTTGTGCGTGGGATTACGGAGATCTGTGATGGTGCGGATAAGAGCGAGCCGCGGTCACATTTCGGGGGTCTCATCTGCAGCCTCTGGCTCCTCCAAGGGGGCCCCATGTCACTGGTTCTTATAGATGATAAACAATGATGGGGGAATACATTGCAAGTGTTCAAGAGATACGACTTTATATTAATCAAAATATAATATCTGTATGTATTGAATATGAATACATTGAATATACACTATATTGCCAAACGTATTGGGACGCCTTTACACGCACATGAACTTTAGTGGCATCCCAGTCTTAGTCCGTAGGGTTCAGTATTGGGTTTGCTCCGTCCTTTGCCGCTATAACAGCTCCGCCTCTTCTGGGAAGGCGTCCACAAGGTTTAGGAGCCGGGCCGTAACTAGAAATCACAGGGCCCCATAGCAAAATTTTGTATGGGGCCCTGTGATTTCTAGTTACGCCCACCTGATAACCCAAACAGCCCACCTAAGGGTGACCCTGCAGAGCCCACCATAAGCATTGCACTTGGTGATGTGCGGCTTGGATGCAGCTGCTCGGCCATGGAAACCCATTCCATGAAGCTCTCTACGCACTGTTGTTGTGCCAATCTGAAGGCCGCATGGAGTTTGGAGGTCTGTAGCTATTGTCTCTGCAGACAGTTGGCGACTTCTGCGCACTGTGCGCTTCAGCATGCTCTGACCCCGCTCTGTCATGTGACGTGGCCGACCACTTCCTGGCTGAGTTGCTGTTGTTCCCAGTTGCTTCCACTTTGTTGTAATACCAGTAACAGGTGACCGCGGAATATTTAGTAGCCAGGAAATGTCACGGAACACCTGAATCCAATGATTTGGAGGGGGAGGGGCCCAATACTTTTGGCAGTATAGAGTATATGAATATATTGAAGTCCAATTGAACTTTTAGTTTTAATACATTCCAGGTGCATCAAAACATAAAATTGGTTTTCTTGAAAAAAGTAGCCAGAGCCTGGGGAGAAAAGCCTTTTCCCTGCATGTTGAGAAGGACTCTTGCTCTCTGTGTGGAAGCAGCGGTCTCTCTGTAGAGCGCCAACACGCCCCATGCTAAATCAGGGCTAAAGCTTACCAATCAGCAGGGAGATTGAGTTTTTCACATTGCAAAGCTTTAGGTCTGACTCAGCAAGGGGTGTCTGCAGAGAGACTACTGCTTTCACGCAGAGGGCAAGAGTCTTTCACTACACCAAGGTGGCAGGGGACAGGCTTTTCTACTCAGGCTGTGGCTGCTTTCCAAAGAAAATAAACTGTAAGAATTTCTTTTGATGTTTCACAAATATATTTAGCTTATTGGAAGTGAAAGTTCTATTGGGGTTTTAATAATAAGTGGCAGCGGCACTCCCTATAAAGAAAGAAATAGCTACTAGGAATAATGTATATATCTGTATTTTCATCAAGCATTGCGTATTCCTTAAGCCTCACCCCGGCATTGCACTGATGATGGTCAACAAGTCCGAGACAGCTCTATGCTGTTTGGAATAAATGGCTCTATAATATGCACAGGAAGGGCTCTCTCCGGATTCTTTTTCAGATTCGGATTGAATCCAGATTTTCGGAGTTTCGGATGAGTTTACGGATATTCGTTGTGAATACCAGTGAAAACCATCTACAGATATTAATACTAAAGCTGAATCTCCGGGTTCCGAATTTCCGAATAGCATTCGGGAGCTCCCAAATGCCATTCTGGTCTGGGAGCCATATACATATAATTCTAAATTCAGGAGCTCCGGAATGCTATTCAGAAATTCGGATCCTGAATGCCATTCGGGTCTGGGAGCCACATACATATATTACTAAAGCTGAGGCTCGCAGACCCGAATGGCATTTGGAAGCTCACCAATGCAATTCAGAAATTCTGATCCTGAATGCCATTCGGGTCTGGGAGCCACATACATATATTACTAAAGCTGAGGCTCCCAGACCCGAATGGCATTTGGAAGCTCACCAATGCAATTCAGAAATTCGGATCCTGAATGCCATTCGGGTTTAGGAGCCTCAGCTCCAATGTTGCCGTAACGAAAATTTGTGTTCAGACCCATTCGGATGTATTAACCTTCCTGGCGGTCTGATTATATTAGTATTTTTTTTTTTCACTTTTGAAGTTCCCATCGGTTCCGCCCCCCTGCGACGTGGGCGCTCGCAAGGGACGGAACCCGGAAGGCGGATGCCGGCATCGGCCGGAGGACACAGCTGGGCTCCTATGGACAAGTTAAGTGACGATACAGGAGGAGTCCGGTGGCGTCGATGTCCGTGACGTCACCGGATCGCCGACGGGACTCCCGGAAGCCGGCGGAGAGGTGAGTGTTTTTATTAGCGATCAAAATCATTTTAATCGATCAAAAAGTTTAACGATTAATCGAGAAATTCATCTTTAATTTCCACAGCCCTAATAAAAATACAGCAATATGATTGACATCTGTGCTATGCTAGTGGTTTATGGGCAGTCAGGAAACAACAGCTCTTCAGGAGTCTGAATACCTTCTTGGTTATTCTGTCATGTGTTGCAGTAGTGTAAATCACAAGCACCTTGCTTCTCTTAATTTGAACTGCTTAAAGAGGAACTAAAGTTCAACATAGAAAAATCGCACGGGGTTAGATCTTTTTTTGGCAAAAGAATCATGCAAAGTTTTTTTTGCCCACAAAAACTTTCCCCCACTGTTCTACCAATTTTAAGTATGTTGTGCATAATTGCACATAAAGACAGACACGGAGAGACTAAGGTCCCATTCACACCTGACCGTTTTGTAGTGCGTCCTACGCTCGATGAACGCTCTACAAAACGGTCAAAAAAATAAATAGCATTGTAGTCAATGGTATCGTTCCCACCTGTCCGTATTTCCGCCTGTCCCGAACGCACTACAAAACGGCCCACGCATGAAAAGGTCCCGGAGCGTTTTTGCTGCGTATTGGTCCGTTTTGTAGGGTGTTTTCCATTTGGATACTGCCAAGTAGCCTTTGGAATCGCGCGACGGTCGAGGGAAAAAAAAACGCGCGACAGACGCGCATATTACAATACGCATAGGTGTGAATGGGGCCTAAGCGGAGGGGCTACATGACTGGGGGGAGGAATAGTCCCGGGAGAAAGGGTTAAAAAATAAAATGGGAATAGCTGCTCTTACCTGATTGGACGTGGGAGTCAGGTATCCGGGAGGAGTCGCATGGGAAGGGACTGCGAGGGCTGAGGGACGTCCTCTTTCTGGAAATCGACGAAGGAAGCAGGTTGTCCCACCCTCCCTCCCTGAATTTGGTGGTTATGGGGGTTTCTTTTGTCACGCAGCTTGGCGGGTTAGGGGGTCTTTGGGGGGTCTACAAAATCGGAGTTCATTACAAAAATGTGGGGGGCCCTCAGCTGGTATGGGTGCTTCCCCCTGTTGGTGTCCGGATTTGTAAAGGGCGGGGGCCTGGCCCCTTGGGAACCCGGAAGGAGTAAGTGTCCTCGAGCTGGTTGTGGTGCGGCTGGGGACATGGGTGGAGTGTTATGAGAGGCCTTTTTTGGGCTGGCGGGCACCCAAAGACCCCTTCTCAGGTGAACCCTTGTTAAAGTATTATTTTTGTATATTTGGTGTATTACTTTTGGTTATTGTTAAAGTTGTTTGTTTAATAAAAGGGCTGCTGTGGCCGTTAAAATCCATGTCGCGCAGTCTGTGTGTTTATTGGGGTTTTTAACGGAGGGACAGAAAATTGACGAATCCGTCAGTCATGGCAAAAGCTTTCCTGCAATAAGGGTAATTTAGTTTGGCTTTAAAATATCTCTACAGATATATTGTTGTTCTATAGGTTGGACTCGATGGACTTGTGTCTTTTTTCAACCTGACTAACTATGTACAGTGTAATCCCGATTGTGGCTCTTTTGGTACTGAAAATTAACCCCGAGCCACACTCCGGATTACCGCCAGGAAGGTTAAACCGAAAAACACATTTGATTGGCCAGAAAAGTCACGTGTACCATTCAGTTTAGTTTTTTGAACGGAATTCGGATGGGATCTAAAATTCTGAACCGGAATTCGGATTCGGACACATTCATATGCATTGGGATTCAGAAATTCGGATGTGTCAGAATGTCCAAAATTGCGGAAATTTCTTACGAATTTTGATTCGGAATGAAACGAATTGCACATGTCTAGTAAATAATGTGTTGCCACTGCAAGAAGGTGTCCGTGCTTTCTCTGTTCCTGAACCCCTGGCTTTCCTCTGTTTGTGCTCTGCTGCTGACAATGTACAATCAGCCCTAAGGCCTCATTCACACTGCCGTGCGTATATGCGCGTACGCGCGTATAGTAGCATATGCAAATAAATGGCTCCATACACATAGCTGCGTATGGAGCCATATATTTGCGTAGCGTAAAAATGCGCAAAAGCAGAATGGAACCGAGATGCGTCCAGGCAGCGTATTTCTGCATATTTACGCGCATATACGCGTGTTTGTGCGCACGTACGTACAGTTCATTAACATTTCTGTTACAAATGATGCATTGTGGGATTGCAAATAGTGCACGCATATACGCACATACGCTCGTATATACGCAATATACAATTTTGCTCTTGCGTTGTGTGTGAATGAGGCTTAAAAAGCTTTCTTGACTCAGCGGTCCGACTCTTCACTAGAGAAAGTGGTGATAAAGCCTGTGAGTGCGTGTTGCACCTTCCTTGCTATGAGTGCCATCAATAGCTGTAATTAGAGGGATGCATCAGGGAGGTGATTGATCCCGGGAATAATCTGACTGTCATTGACGGGGTCAGGCAGCAATGGTTTTCCACATCTGTTTCCAAATGCAACCAACTAGGACTGTGTTGCGCCTTGTTCTGGATCACCAGCATTAGGACGGTTTTAGAATTACAATATTGGAACTTAATAAACGTATCTCTTTTTTGTCAGCCTCACTATTCTACCAAATGTATTTACAGACAGCGAGAGAATTTCAGTAATAACGCAGATAACGTACATCAGTGTTCCGCAATGATAGCATTCTGTGTGTTATTTCTCCGTTTCCTTTCTTTTCAATGTGTTCTACATTTACATACAAACCAAGCTGTTCAGTAAAAGTGACAAGGGATATACCACTAATATGCTTGAAGAACTTTAATTCACATGATTTAAATATACATAGAAAAAAAAACTGTTTCCTTAATGGTTTAAGAGCCTCTGGCAGTGGTAAAGTGTGTCCCAGCCTATGGATAAAAAAAAGACCCTGTCACCTTAGGGTTGGACCCAGGGCCGGATTTACTCTCTCTGCTGCCCCAAGGCCGGGTTCCTCAATGCGCCCCCCTAGCCGCCAACCCCCTCCCCCACGGAGAATGGCAGACCTGCAGGCTGCATACAAGTGATCCCGGCGACATCGCCGGGATCACTCGTACAAAACAAGCCGCGGCTTCCCCGCTGTACATTTAGCTCTGCTTGTCCCGGGCATCGGGAGATAGGAATTCCACACCCCTGCTGCCCCTCTACTCCCTGCTGCCCCGAGGCCAGGCCTTGGTTGGCCTTGTGGGAAATCCGGCCCTGCCTATGGTGTAGGGATTAAATGGCTGCAAGGTAGGAGTCGTCTCACATGAACCCCCTTCAAAACACCAGATTTGATCATGAATGAAGAATGTTCACACACAGACATGGAATCAACTGATTTTACTAAGCGGGTTTCAAGACAAAATGATATAGAGACAATGATGTTCAAGGGGAAGCAAGAAAACAGAGCTCATCCATCACTTAGTGCCTATTGATTGGTCCGCATGCAGCACTTTGGCTGTAGGAGCTGATTAAAGTTATGCCGGATAATTCTCCTCTCTTGTATGTTCTGCTGTGTGTAAGACTCACCGCTAGTTCCGGGAACCCTGTACAACACACACTGGAATTAGAGAGATGTGAACCAAACAAAATACTGTTGGATCTTCAGTAATTCTTCATGACATGTCGAAAAACGTCAATATGTTTAGTTTGCATCTAAATTGCCCCCATATCCCATTACCCTAATGTAATTTCAGCATAAAGACGTCTCTTCGTGGGGATAATCCACTTATTGTTCTTACATTCATATACATGTGAAAGAGTGTAAGCTGCAAATGGCTACTAATCTAAACCCTAATTAGATGATATTTATTGTGCTATAGCACTGTGTATCATAAACACGTCGGGTTTGTTTTTTGTCATAAAATCCTCTTTTCACTTTAACCTTTTTCTCATCTATGTGCTGCTAATTACTTCCAACCTCTTTCTGCTATTTCTTGTCTACATCAGTGGCGTCACAAGGGGGGTGCGGGGGGTCCGGCCCGCACCCGGGTGACACCATTGGAGGGGTGACACCAAAATGACTCACAGACATTTTGGTGTCACCCCCCTCTGAAAAGTCGGACGCTCGGTCATGGACTGAACGCCCGACAGTATCAGGAGAGAGGAGGGGACCCGGCGGCATACCTTATCCCTCCTCTCTCTGCCGGCGTCCATCACCAAGATGGCCGCCGGCAGGTATCAGAAAACTGCCGCGCGTGCGCGATGACGTCATCGCGCATGCGCAGTGACGTCTCGGCGGGGTGACCCTCCGTTACTGCTCCGGGTGTCACCCAGCCTCGGGACGCCCCTGGTCTACATGCACTTCCTTCATCATCATCACTACTCTGCTTCCTAATAGAGACAAGGCTGGACTATACCTGTATAATGTGTGTGCAGGGACATCCCTATAATGAGTCAGCCTTAGGGGGGATTTCATTGGGTCACGTGGCCCTTTATGGACAGAGCATCCCAGGGTGCTAAGCGCCAGTTGCTAAGAGTGAAGTCACTGGTGGCCAGGCATTGAGCAGGATGCTCTGGCCGGCATCTCGCCCAGCTCCTGGGGAAACCAGTGATGTCAACGAGCTGGGTGGCCCCCCCCCCCCCTTAATTAATGTGCACCACTAGCATCCACCTCATGCCCCCCCCATATCATCCATATCATGTTAAAGCTTTTGTGAGATTTTGGAGATTGGGTATACGTCTACTTTAACTCCTACATTACACTTATTTTTGTAACAAAGCCATTGATCAGCATATCAATCATGAGCTGGAGGGGAAAGGATTTGTTTATAAAGAAAACCATTCATCACCAACCCTTATGATCTAGCATAGGCAGTGAATAGGCAATAAGTAATAAGCAATAAGTATAAAAAAGATGGAGAACTTCAAAAAACTTCCAGGAAGTTGCAAAAACACCCAAACATAACTGTGTGGACACATAATCCCTACTCTTTAGGAAGTAGGTTGGGGTTAAAGCATTATGTATTATGTGGTAGATCTGTGTATGGGGACTTTGGTGTGCCTTGTTGTTGTGTGGCTCAACCACCCTCTCCCATGTAATTTCTCTGCAGCAAGACTGTGCTTGGGAGCACATTGGGACCGGACGGGTGATATAAGACACGCGTAATTATTTCTGAAAAGTGAAAAGCCGGACCACCCTGGGTTCAGATCGCTTGGACAATGGTTGAACAAAGCCATAAGACCGGGTTCAGCAAATTTCCAAGCGAACCGAATCCAGAGCCCGCATAGCGGTATTGGTAGCTAAGAATACTATAGGCAAGATAATGATTGGTGACACACAGCAAGGACTCTATGGGGGTGATTTACTAACCTAAACACACGCACGCACCCGGTGCGTGTGCATTTTTACACAGCAAAACGTATTTATCAGCCAAACACGAGCAACGTGTCACATTTTCACGCCGTTATGGCGCGTTTTTATGTATTTACGTACGTGCGCGTGCGCCATAGGCTACACGCCGCTCTAATAGCGGCATGCAAGTCTCTAAAAGCATATTTCCACTAATGCCATATATGGAAAAATCATGCACATGATGCATGTATAATGCTGCTTCACAGTTTAGACAAAAATGGTTAGCTCATGCATTTACATTCCTGCATTCATCAACGCAAGCAACACAATGTAGAGCTAATTTACACAACATCACCTTGCAAATCACGCAGGGCTTTGCACAACACACCTGCTGGGTGTGTACACACTACAAAGGTGTTTAGATTCCACTAATAGATCATGCTGGGAGGGAACACACTACAGAGGTGTATACTTGTTCGTGGCGTGTTTATAAGGTTAGTAAATCAACCCCTATGACTCAATGAATATTGGTGGAACTCCCTGATGGACAGGAAGACCAGCCATGCAACCAGTGTTCCAATTCATCCCATTCCAATACCATGGTCATTAGTATGGAGTTGGCTCCCCTTTTTGGTGATAACAGCCTCCACTCCTCTGTGAAGGTTTTTTACAAGATTTTGGAGTGTGTCTGAGGGAATATGTACTCATTCCGCCAAAAGAACATCTGGCTTGCAATCAGCATTACAATTCATCCCAAAGATGTTCAGTAGGGTTGAGGTCACATCTCTGTGTAGGACACTTAAGTTCCTCAACACCAACTAGTCAATCCATGTCTTTATGGAGCTGGCTTTGTACACAGGGGACAGTCATGGTGGAAAAGAAAAGGACCTTCACAAAACTTGCCACGAGGTCGGACAAGCACAATTGTCTAAAATATCTTTGTATGCTGTAACATTACCAGGACCATTCACTAGAAACACCTGAACCCCATCATTTGGATGGGGGGTTCACATACTTTTGTCCATATATTGCAGGTCACTTAGGTGTTGGTTGAAACTGAAACCTGTGCATCATAACGTCACATATTGTATATTATCCTCTATTCATGGTGTGTAAGCTGGTGAATACTAAATTTGGATATGGGAAGTGTCTGCAGTCAGCTGGTTGTTGTCCCCGAGGCGGTGTGTTGCGGCGGGGGGGGGGGCTTACATGTGTTAGTACTGCCGAAGAGAACGGATTCAGAAAAGGTGTGGCCTTCAAATGCCTGCAACCTTGTTTATGTAATTCTTGCTGATGTTGAAGTTTGTTTCTATAGTTATCTTTTATATTACATTATTTATTAAAAGGCAGCTAAGGCCTGTTTATTCCTATACAAGTACTGGGTGGTTGGGTGGACTTTGTGGTCCATATATTAGTGTAAATGATTGGGGACATCTATTCTACCTTAGTCATAGATAAGAAGTAAAGAGTATGGCATTATTTTTTTTGTTGTATAAGCTGCTCTGGGAGCACTTGGGAGCCAGGCCCAGTGGTCTAGGTCTCCAGCGGTCCAACACACCACCCCCCTCCTCAGTAGTCCAATTAACAAGAATCATGCTCCCTTAGCAGCAGTGTTGTACTAAGCTGCCCTGCACTAGAAGCACACTGGAGAGCCGACCACTGCGTTTGCACGAAGAAAAGTGGTCCTCCTTCTCCAGTGGTCCAACCACACCATGCCCCCCTCCTCAGTAGTTCAATCAACAAGGATCATGTTCCCTGAGCTGCAGTGTTGATTAAAAAAGGGGGGGGGGGGGATTTTGGATGATCTGGACCACTTCTCTTTGTGTGAGTGCAGCGGTCCGGCTCTCCAACTTGCTTCTGGCACACAGAAACTCACTACAATTAAAAATGTATACATATAAAAAAAAAAATAACACCATATCCTTTACTTGTTATGAAGCCTGATTGCATAACAAGTCAAAATGGTATTAATGCATCTCCAGTAACCAAATGCAACAAACCCAAAAGGTCTAGAGGGGGCCTAGATGCCGAATAATGCTCCATTTTTTTTTTTTTTAAAGATGCTAAACTGTAGCCCTGTTTCCCCGAAAATAAGACCTACCCCGAAAATAAGACCTAATAGTATTTGTGGGAATTGCTAAAATACAAGACCTACCCTGAAAATAAGACCTAGTTGTGACCATTCCCGGGGCCGGTGGTGGCATAAGGGGGGAAACTGGAAGAAAGGCGGGAGAGAATCAGCGGTGCCAACGAAGCCGGCGCTAGAGGAAGCGAGGCGGCAGCGGAGAGAGCAACGGCGCATAAGCCGATGCCTCCTCTATAGCGCCGGCTCCTGTCACAGGCGGAGTGATACCAAATGCACTCCGCCTGTGAGGAATCGATAGTGAAAGCGCGCTTCGCTCATTCTGGCCAGCAATTGTTTAACAAATTGCTCTTGGAAAGGTACGGCACCCCTGATTGCCCTGATCAAATACAATACAAGTAGACTGTTGTACATGAATAAGTGTGGATTGTTGTACATTAAAAAAAAAAAAATAAGACCTAGAGTGTTTTTTTGAGCCAAAAAAAATATAAGACAGTGTCTTATTTTCGGGGAAACACGGTAGATGTGAAGAAGTCTTGCAGAAATGAATGAGGATACAGGAAAGTGGTCAAATGTGAGCAAGCCATACTAAGTGCACTTCAGTCTCCATGTAAGCTGGGGGGAAAAAATGACAAGTGCACTTTGTAAAGAGAAACAATCGAAAACACATAGCGGAGCGTTATCAGTAGCCGTGTCCTGTGTGATCGGTAAGCCGGGGGCTCCTCATAGCTTCCCCTTAATAGCCTTTCACACATGTGTCCTGGTGTGCACAGAGAAATCGATTCCCCCGCCGGACCAAAGGTTATCTCAGCTCATTATTGGAGTACAGGGAAGAGATGCATTCTTTTTTTTTTTTGGTCTGTTCTATACTTTGTAATTGATTCAAGTGTATCACCTGGAGATTACCATGGGAGATAGCAGCATGAAAAGGAGATTGTAGAACGCCTTTACATGATGTGGAGCTCGCACGTATGAATGTACAAAGCTATTAGACATCTGCGATTCGTTTCCTTCTCAATCAAACTTTGTACAAATTTTCCGAAATTTGCACACATCCGAATTCCCGAATCCCAATGCATCCGAATGTGTCCGAATCCGAATTTCCGTTTCCGGATTTCACATCCAGTCCGAATTACGTTCAAAAAAACTAAACAGAATCGGACATGTGACTTTTCCGGCCAATCACAAAGGACCTTTGAAATGAGCTTATATGGGATGTTAGTGATTGGATATAAATGATTACCTTTAAAATGTAAAAGCGATTGCTACATTGTTTCAGTCTGCTGTACAACACGGTCTCTGATTCACTTTAGCCTGAGCGCTCTGCCAATAAAGACAGTGAATGACCCTCGGGGCATTTTCCAGTCAGGTCATATTCGCTGAAAAATACTCCTTGAAGACCCTTAAACCGCGTTTATTAATACGGGCGCGGAGTCCACCTCCGGCTGCCTATTGTGATCTATCACCTGACTTCTCGCCAATAACGTATTTATTAAACAATTTCCGCATCACCCGGGAACCTGATTAAGCAGTAATGATGTAGGTGAGATGACCGGACGATCAGGTGGTTGGGGAGGGGGGGGGGCAATATT
>NW_017306577.1:935010-950602 GCF_000935625.1 Nanorana parkeri
GGGGGGGGGAATAGCTGAGGTTACATAAAGAAAAGGGCAGGTAATCATTAATGACAGCGACGTGTCCCAGCCTTCCCCTTTTACAGCAATATGGAATAATCAATGAGCATCTGAACTCACTAAGAAGCCGGTTTCCTAACCGAAAGCTCTGATGCCTAATTATTCCACGTTACGGTCCGGGGTTGCTATGGAGAAAGCGTCACATGGGGGGGGTTTATGCCTGAAATAGAAGGAATCACCTTTTATTGTGGGCTCTCTGGAGAAAAAAAAACCTAAGACGCATTGGTCTGGGTGTAAAGTCATTATTTGGTTTTGTCGCGCTCTGTAATATTTTGCTGCTACATTTAGATACATAGAAATAGAAGAGTGAAGGTGGAAAAAGACCAAGTGGTCCATCAAGTCTCCCTATTTGATTATTTGTTGTTTTTTGTTTTACCTTTTTGATTATCGATCTATGTTTCCCCATCATGAATGCATTTACTTTTTGCTGACTGACTCCCTACCTCTGCTGGAAGTCTGTTCCAAGACTCAACTCTTTCAGTAAAATAATACTGTCAGTGGCTGGTTTTGAATATTCCTCCGGCTGGTTTGAGGTCATGTCCCTGTGTTCTTGAACTCGACTTCATATTGAAAATAAGGCCCCTTAAACCTTATTCACACTCTTTATGTATTTAAAGGTTTCAGTCATGTCCCCCTTTTTTTCTTTCCTCCAGACTGGAAATATTACATTCCTGAAGTCTCTCCTGATATGTTGTATCCCTCAGACCTTTCACTATTTTTGTTTCAGTCTCTGGACTCGTTCTATCTTATCAATATCTTTCTGTAAGTGAGATCTCCAGAATTGGAAACAGTATCTATATAGAGGAATCAGGACCTCCTTCCTCCTGCTGGGGATCCCTCTAGTGATAATAAAGATCTATATAGAGGAATCAGGACCTCCTTCCTCCTGCTGGGGATCCCTCTAGTGATAATAAAGATCTATATAGAGGAATCAGGACCTCCTTCCTCCTGCTGGGGATCCCTCTAGTGATAATAAAGATCTATATAGAGGAATCAGGACCTCCTTCCTCCTGCTGGGGATCCCTCTAGTGATAATAAAGATCTATATAGAGGAATCAGGACCTCCTTCCTCCTGCTGGGGATCCCTCTAGTGATAATAAAGATCTATATAGAGGAATCAGGACCTCCTTCCTCCTGCTGGGGATCCCTCTAGTGATAATAAAGATCTATATAGAGGAATCAGGACCTCCTTCCTCCTGCTGGGGATCCCTCTAGTGATAATAAAGATCTATATAGAGGAATCAGGACCTCCTTCCTCCTGCTGGGGATCCCTCTAGTGATAATAAAGATCTATATAGAGGAATCAGGACCTCCTTCCTCCTGCTGGGGATCCCTCTAGTGATAATAAAGATCTATATAGAGGAATCAGGACCTCCTTCCTCCTGCTGGGGATCCCTCTAGTGATAATAAAGATCTATATAGAGGAATCAGGACCTCCTTCCTCCTGCTGGGGATCCCTCTAGTGATAATAAAGATCTATATAGAGGAATCAGGACCTCCTTCCTCCTGCTGGGGATCCCTCTAGTGATAATAAAGATCTATATAGAGGAATCAGGACCTCCTTCCTCCTGCTGGGGATCCCTCTAGTGATAATAAAGATCTATATAGAGGAATCAGGACCTCCTTCCTCCTGCTGGGGATCCCTCTAGTGATAATAAAGATCTATATAGAGGAATCAGGACCTCCTTCCTCCTGCTGGGGATCCCTCTAGTGATAATAAAGATCTATATAGAGGAATCAGGACCTCCTTCCTCCTGCTGGGGATCCCTCTAGTGATAATAAAGATCTATATAGAGGAATCAGGACCTCCTTCCTCCTGCTGGGGATCCCTCTAGTGATAATAAAGATCTATATAGAGGAATCAGGACCTCCTTCCTCCTGCTGGGGATCCCTCTAGTGATAATAAAGATCTATATAGAGGAATCAGGACCTCCTTCCTCCTGCTGGAGATCCCTCTAGTGATAACGAAAGTTCTATATAGAGGAATCAGGACCTCTTTCCCCCTGCTGGGGATCCCTCTAGTGATGATGGATCTAGAATTGCGCTTGGGTTGATTAGGGTGTGCCCAGGCACACCCGGCACACCCTGTGCGCATGCGTATGATGGTAGGCCACGTTCTTGTGAATTTTAATGATAGATCCACTTTACAGCCTTCGCTGTCTGGACAATTCTGCGCCCTAGCAGGACGCGCTGTTCATGTAGCAGGTTGTGTGATCTATACATCATGCCCGTATATACCGTATAATATAATGAATGTCGATACATGGAACGGATGGCGTGCTGATCAGCACTGAAGTTCCTAAGCTCACCTGTCACTCACACCACCGACCATATTGATGTTCATGTTAGTAGCTGCTCACAGCGCTGTTCTTTTATGACATGTGAGGATGGGGAGAGCGTCTGATTATTGACTTCTTTTAAAAGCCTGGTTTTGAAGTCTTGGGTATGAAAAGGCGAGATGCGACGAGCAGAGCAGCCCATGGCCAGGGAACAGAGACGACATGTAAACAGCACAAGAAAAATCTGCGAACAGGGAGCCAAAAACAAAAATGTCATATATTGCAGCTTACCAGTTGAAGTGGCGGCTGCATTAGTTTACTTTTTTCAGGCTAAGAGCATTTTCAGAGAATACCTGTTGATCCTGCCAGAGATGCAACGTCCTGGTCACTTCCTGTGACCTGTAAAGACAGAAAAACAATATTAAGTTTATTGTGAAAACTATGAATCCCATCAAGATGAACAGATTACATACTGAAGTACAGCCTGGGTGACAGCCATGGCTGCCTCCATAGATACAGTGGAGGAATGAGTGTAGCCTTCTAAGGACAGGAAGTGTGTCATTCTCAGGTCATCACCAGATGATCTGTATGGAGTTTGCATGCTTTCCCTGTGCTTGTGCGGGTTTCCTCCCGGTATTCCAGTTTCCTCCAACACTCAAATGACGTGCTGGAAGGTTAATTGGCTCCTGTCTAAATTGGCCCTGTATGTATGTGAGCAGGGCCGGATTTCCCACAAGGCCAACCGAGGCCCGGCCTCTGGGCGGCAGGGAGCAGAGGGGCGGCAGGGGGGTGGAATTCCTATCGCGGGTAGTTGTTTTCTACATTTAGCTCTGCTTCGGGCAACCAGAGCTAAATGTGCAGCGGGGAAGCCGCCGCTCGTTCACAAGTGATCTCAGGGATGTTGCCGAGATCACTTGTATGCAGCCTGCTCGCCGGTCCTCCCCTGCCGCTTGTTAGCTCGTTAGCTCCTGTGTGATAGCTAAGTGAAAACAAAATAAACAAATTACATTTTAATTTAAAAAAACAGAAAATTGATTTAAAAAAATTAAAAAATAAATTAAAATTAGGAAATAAAAATAGTAAGAAATAAAAAGGTGATAAAAAAGGAAACAATAATGAGATAAAAAAATATAAAAAATTAAAAAATAATAACATAAAAAGTTATAAAAACAATTAAAATAGTAAAAGATTATAAGATAAAGAAAAATGTTAAATTAAAAAAAAAGAAAAAAAAAGTGATTAAAAAGTAAAAGAAAAAAATTTAAAACTAACCCTGCCGCCCCCTGCCATGTGGTTGCTATTCTCCATTGGGGGGTTGGTGGGAAGGGGGGCACACTGAGGAACCTGGCCTTAAGGCAGCAGAGAGAGTAAATCCGGCCCTGTATGTGAGATAGGGACCTTAGATTGTAGTCTCTTTGAGGGCCTTGACTGATGTAAATGTGCACTGTAAAACGCTGCGTACATTTTCAGCACTTTATCAATACCTGCAATAAAGAAAATAAAGGGGAAAAACCAGGAAAAAAAGAGAATGAATGCACCAACCATATCTAAGGACTGCTATACTGTATATTACATTTACTGTATTTTTCCGTGTATAAGACTATACTTTTTCTTAAAAATACTTACCTAAAAATAGAGGGGCGTCTTATACACGGGGGGCCGAGAGGAGTACCGCGGTTGTGAAACTACCGATACCTCTGCAAACTAGCCTGACGAGTGAAACTTCCGATTGCAGAGACAAGCTACCAGGTTTCCTCCAATCATGAGCCTTATGTACCCGGCGTCAGCTGATGCTGCGCAGAGCGTGTAGCCAGTGCCCAGATGCAACAGGGAGCCCATAAAAATGTCAGAAAACAAAAAATACCGGTACCAGTAAGCGGCTGTCTTACTCTGCAAAATTTAAACTGGATGTAATCCGTTATGCAAAAAAGCATGGAAAATATTGATTTCTGAATTTTGGGTAAGAATAGTGGGGGGCGTCCTATACATGGGGGCGTCCTATACATGGGGGCGTCTTTTTGGGTTTTAGATACGCTTTAAGGACAAGGCAACAACATTTCAATTAGCTACCTAGCTTACCCAGTTTGAAGAATGAATTACAGCTTAGGAAACACAATCCTCTGGCGCAGGAATCTTGGTGCCGGGTTATTTTGTCGCAATGTTTTGTTGTGGTGATCATGGTAACGATGGATCCGGTAAAAGAAAATGGTAACAACTGTAACAGATTAAAGTGGAACTTCGGAGCTCGTCTTCTTCTTCCTGTCGCGGTGAGGGGCAGGCATTCTTTTAGGATGAAGCAGCGCCCACGTATCATCACATATCACATAACTGAATAGAAAAGCCTGGCCGCTGCAGAGAAGGACCCTCGTCCTCTGTGTGGAAGCAGTGGTCTCTCTGCAGAGGTCTGGCACGGTAACCTGTTGAGTAAGAGGTTTATCTCTGCAATTGGAAAAGTTCATGCTCCCTGCTGATTGGAGAGCTCTAGCTATGATTCAAAAGGGAGGGAATGCAAGACCTCTGTAGAGACACCACCAGGGCCGGATTTTCCACAAGGCCACCGAGGCCCGGCCTCGGGGCAGCAGGGAGTAGAGGGGCAGCAGGGGTGTGGAATTCCTATCTCCCGATGCCTGAGACATACAGTTCCGGGCGCTGGGCGGGTAGTTTTGTTCCACATTTAGCCCTGCTTCGGGCAAGCAGACCCAAAAGTACAGCGGGGAACCTGCCACTTGATTTCCATACAAGTGATGCCACCGAGATCACTTGTATGCAGCCTGCGAGTCTTTCCCCCCTGCCAGCTACCTCTCTCCCCGCTGGCTGCCTCACTTCCCGCCATAGTTTTTGGGGTCCCCCACTCTTCTGGGGGACCCGGGACCACAGCAAGGTAGTTCAGAATGGGGAGCAGAGTTGGACATTCTCCACCCTGCTCCGTGTAAACAATGAGACAGGAGAGCCGCACTTGCAGCTGTCCAATCAAAGCTGTCACAGGAGTTCCAGCACAGTACACTGTATCAGAGGTGACGGGTTCAATAAAGAGAACCTGTCACCTCCAAATGCTATCACACCGGGGCTTGTTGGCTCCTGTGTGATGGCAATAAAAGTTAAGTGAAAAAAACAAACAAATTAAAAATAAAATAAAACATTGATTAATAATAAGAAATAATGTACATTTAAAAAAATTTAAGTGATAAAGTAAAAAATAATAAACAAAAATTTAAAAAAATAAAACCAACCCTGCCGCCCCTCCTAATCTGGTTGCCATTCTCCATTTAGGGGGGGTTTGACGGGGAGGGGGGCGCATTGAGGAACCTGGCCTTGGGGCAGCAGAGAGACTAAAACCGGCCCTGGACACCACTAATTACCCATGGAAAGCAAGAGTCCCACTCTGCAGCTGCTGGCAGTGGACAAGCTTTCCTACTCAGGCTGTGGCTGCTTTAGCAAGAAGACAAACGGTAGGGCATTGCGCACCTTTCGTTTTGATGCCCTTTGAATGTATTTAGCTGATTTAGACCGAAGCTTCAATAGAAGACCAGTCATGCCGGGTTCTCTGAGAGCAACAAGCTAAAACGGTCCTAATATTTTAAGGTTTTTTGCATTCAGTCACCATCCTGATCACTTAATTTTGCATCACTCCAATTAGTGGCGTGACTGATTGGCTGATCTGGGGGAAGGATTGATCGGCTGGTGTCCCATCGATCATTGTTACCATGGTAGCACATCATGGAGATAATAATTGTGTTATGCTGAGTAATGGCAGCGAAGGCTCCAGTCTCCGGTAAAGGTTTACGTGTGACATGTGACAATATTTTGCCATTTAAATCAATCCTCACATCTCTATTACTCGGCGGAGGATTGTCTAGCACTTAAGAGGCATCATCAAAAAGGTTGCCGTGGCAACCCGCTAATACATACAAATAACCTCCCGGCGCCGTACGTGTGAATGACAGAGGCAGCGGCACGGGTGGCATGACAATTATCGCAGAGACGTTACGAGATATTTACATTTGTGTCGAATTTTTTTCGACTCCACCTCTAAGCAGCATCTATATTCATGGAAGAGCCGGTGCGGTCCAGGAAACACTGCAATGGTGCTAAAGTTCGCTGAGAATGAAATACCTTTCAAATGATATGAAAAGGTTAAGCAGGGCTTTCACAGAGCCTCAGGTTGGAATTGTAACCCCTTGCAAATTAGTCCAATGAGAATCCATCTTTTTGTATATACTGCTAATGCTATAGGCTACAGTGACGGGGGAAGGGGGGGGCTGGGTTGCTAATAATTGAGATCATGGCTTGCAGACTTAAAGAACACCAGGTTACCGGACACTGGAGAATTTTACAGTTGGGGAGGGAGGGGTGAATATGCCGGATTTACTCTCCCGGCAATCAATAATATCTATATCTCTATATAGATATAGATATATATATACTGTATATATCCAAGAATGATTTGAGTATGACTGTAATTTGCCTTTTAAAGGGAATGCACACCAGGGTTGTATAAATATATTTTTTTTATTGATATATTTTTAGCCGGGACACAAAATAACATTTTAATAATAAATTAAAATACATTTTTTATAAATCTTAACAGGAAAAGATACAATGTTGTAGAGGAATATTGAGTCTCATCTTCAACCACTTGGTGGAGCTCTAGGCATCTTTTCAAGTTCTTCGTAGCCTGTCGTTCACAGGGCTCAGTAGCTGAAGCTTAAAGGGTTATTAAACCCTCACTTTTTTGCATATATATATATATATATAGAAGGCTAGCAAGCAGTACATATATGCAAAAACTTAAAAAACAAAACTAAAACCTTTTGAAACAGATTTAAACTTACCTGTGTCTTCGCCGCGCGCTCCCGTCCGAACATCTGAAGAGTCTCGGCGGCCGCAGAGGATCTTGGGGCGGGCACATGCGCAGTTCAGATGTTCAGTCGGGAGACGAGGAGAGACACAAGATAAGTCTATGGAGCAGCGCGCACCCGCACAGACACTGTGGGACATGAGAGAAGAGGAGGACAGAGGAGTCAGCGCTGGATCGGAGACCCGCACCAGCGCTGGAGGGACAGATGAAAAGGACAGTAAAGAAGAAGATGATCAGATTAAGAAACATCATTTAAGGTAAGTCCTTACATGGAACTGTAGGTGACATATGCTTATATTAACTTAATACTCTAAATAACCACAAAAAACACTATTTTATTTGAATTGGCATTAATTGGGCGCGGCATTTTATTGGATTAAATAATTAGATCAATCTCTAATAACCAATTAAAATCAATCAACCAGTAAAATGTTAAAAATCAACCATATTGCCCAGTTTTTGAAACTCGAGCAATATATCACTCAAGGGAATAGTCCCCCTCATCTGAGGTGACAAACCACATAAAATACCGCGACTAGGGTGGGGGGGGGAGGAGGTAGCTTGAAAAACCGGATTCCAACTGATGATTTCTTCCTAGAAGCCCTCCTTATATAGGGTGGCTGTGGAAACTTCCAGAAATCCTTGTGGCGATGTTTTCCCGCCAAAATAAGAATTTTTTTTCCCGCCGAAAAAATTACAGTTACATTTTCTTAAAGGGGCAGTAACTGAAATATAGAAAACTGGGAAAAATACACACAAAGCAAACACAACTAATAGTCCCCCACATTCCCATGAAAATGGGCCTCTAATGGATGCCATTTTTACAGTAGCATTGTGGAGTGGGGGGTAGGGGGGACTTTTGACTTTAATGTTACTTCAAATGAGTGTATAGGCCAAACTTTTTTTTGTCAGTGTTTCATAGAGTAGAAAAGACTAAAAACCCCATCAAGGGGCATGCATCCTCTCTTTTTGTCCTAGAGACATCAACGAGACACAAAGTGATGGGAAATCCAACGTGTTACGTTTGTCACCAGAACAGATGGTGAGGTGAACTCCTCCAATTGGGACACTGGTTCCAGAGGGTAGAATTCACCTAATTTTGTGAAAATTTTATTCCACTTCCTGTTGCATCTCAGGGACAGGAAGTGAAAGGAAATCTGCTCTATGACACACAGATGGCAAATTATAAACTGCCAGGGTTTTACCTCTTCTTTGGTCTATCTAGACTGCAATAGAAACATTTTGGCTCTACATACACATTGCATTTAAACACATGTGAACAAGTCAGAGCAGTGACTCCTCTTTCTTCCTGCTCTACTCAGAGGGGTCTGTACAAAGCTTCAATCAGGCAGGGTAAAAAGCTCCTGCTGTTCTCACTGTGTAGGTTGTCAGGTTTTTCAACTGTCCGTTTGCAGATGAAAAACGGGCAACAATGCATCTCTAAGACCCCTTTCAGAGGATCGGTCCGCCTGTCAGTTTTTCAGCCGAACTCGATCAGATGCTCTTGTCACGTGCCTTAGGGGAGTCTGAGATGTCGAGGGCGGCCTCTCTCACTTCTCTGGTCTTGGGCTTCTGAATGGGTACAGGAGTACCGGGGCAGAGAGGGGCAGGAGTGCCAGTAGTAGCTGAATCCGATGAGCAGGAGATGCAGACAAGAATAGCAGGGTAGTCAGGACAGGCCGAGGTCATCAACGTGTAGGCAACGTGGTACAGGGGATGAGGCAGGAGGATGGTCTGGAACAAGCCGAGGGTCAATCACTGGAGAGAAGCAGAAAGATCAAAGCCAAGCCGGGTCAAGATAACAGGAACACTTCAGGAGCAGGATACAGGAACACAGGGAAGCTGACGATCTGACAGCAAAGGAGGTTTGTTAGTCACAGCCTTATATAGCCCAGAGGGCGCCAAAAACTCAAACAACACGTCGGCGCACGTGCGCGTGACGCACACGTTTATGCAGAGACGATGCACCTGATACAACTCTATTAGCTGCACCATGCGCATGCGCAAACGGCGATGAAAGAATCCTGGCTCTGGCTTCCTGACAGCTCTATTCAAGTCTATGAGCAGCCATCCGTTTAGATGGACCAGATTGTGCTGCACACATGTCCATTTACATCAGATTCTTCGTAAACACACATAGGGGTCCGGCAGATTACGTTTTTTTCCTCCATCGCAATATGGAGGAAAAAACTGTGCGGACGCAGATCAGGAGAGGATCTGTTGATGGAGGGGTGTGAAAGGGGTGATGGGTAAGTGTCTGTGAACACTTACCCATCACCCCTATAGGAGTTTGTTGGACAACCTATCCAAAAACCATGGTCATTAATATGGAATTGGCCCCTTGTTTGCAGCTATAGCAGCCTTTGCATTTGTATCCTGTAGTTAGTGCAAGAATAGAAAGACATGGGGGCTCTTTCATCTGACTGGTCAGGTAGACATGTTTTGCCTTATGTGCAATGTAAATACACCAAGTGGTCAAAGGTTTGTAGACACCTAACCAATTTGCCTACATGAGACTGTTGGATACCCCACTCCAAAATCACAGAGTTGGCTCTCTCCATAGTGACTATATCAGCATCCATTTTTCGGGGGAAGGCTTCCTACAAGATTTTGGAGTGTGTCTGTGGGCATTTTTGTCCATTCAGCCAAAAGAACATTTGTGAAGTACTGCTACTACTGTTGGGTTAGAAGACCTTGCTTGCAATCGGCATTTTAGTTAAACCCCAAAGTGTTTAGTAGGGTTGCGGTCAGATATCTGTGAAGACCACTTAAGTTCCTCCACACCAAGCTCATCATGCCATGTCTTTATGAAGCTGGCTTGTGCACAGGAGAACAGTCATGATTGAATAGAAAAGGATCTTTCCCAATATCGTACCGCAAGGGTGGAAGTGCGCAGTTCTCTAAAATGTCTTTGTATGCTGTAACATTATATGTACGCTTCACTGGAAACAGCTGAACTCAATCATTTAGAAGGATGTCCACCTACGTTTGGCCATATAGTGTAGATCACTTCCTTTATACAATAAAATGTAATGTTGAAGATGTTTCTTACCTCTTGCCAAGACACTTCTTTGGTTCTAATGAGGAAGATACCTATCACGTACCTGGTGGGAGACCAATAGGACAAGGAGGATTCTTTCTCTTGCGTCTCGTGTCCTGCACCCCCTGGAAGTGGGAACAGGGCATGCGGAGGATAGCAAGGAGCAAAAACGAGGACAAGGCAGTCAGACAGGGTAACATGTCACAGGAAGCACAAGCTGAAGACCATCAGCAACCCGGTTATGGCAGGTTCATTTATGTAGACCAGTCCATTAAAGTGACGGCATCACTTCCTGTGCGACTGACGTGTGCATTCCTTCCGCGCACTTCAGGTTGCGCGTCTTTGCGCGCACTTCCTGTTGTGCGCGGCTTTGCGCACTAGAGCATGTTTCCCAGCAACACAAAGCATAGGCCCACACGCATGCGCGGGAGACATCTTTACCTTACAATACCTCAGCATTTATATCCACACAGGTAGTACAGACACCCTAATCCAATCACCATGGAAAGTGTAGATATAAATTGCCAAAGAACAAGATGGGAGGTGTGAATGTTGTGGAATCACCATGATCTCTATCCCAATGATTTGACAACAGTTCACACCTTAAGCCAAATAACTCAAAAGATCAAAACCTACGTAGACTTACACCAAGAATGGGTTTTTGTCAAAAGAACACGGTGGTTCCACAACTTTTACATATTCCATCCTGCTCCTGGACCATCAACGTCTGCTTTGATAAATTCTATGGTGATTGGATGAAGGTGTCTGTACTACCTGTGTGGATAATATAAATGTTGAAGTATCTTCCTGACACTCATTGGAACTGAAGAAGTGGCTTGGAGAAACTACAAAACATCTTCAGCATTATAGAAGAAGTCAAGTTGAATGTAACTAACTATCACTAGCTCTACCGTGACCTGGATAAATGAGACCCTTCACAGACCTCACATGATATTGGAAATTAAATTTGCATTTGGTTCCTGAAAAAAAGCCTTGAAAGAAAGAACATTTATCTTCTCCTAAAAATGAGATGAAGTCCTTTTTTTTGGCATTGATTGGCACATTAATTTCACATCTATAATTACATTCCTATAGAGGTCACAAGTGAGATTGCTGAAGTCTTCAATTTGACTCTTTCATGTTGACTGTCAGATGTCGTTCAGACGCTAAGCGCACCGTAAATCTATAAAAAAAAGGAGAGATTATGCCGCCATCATGCCTTAAAAGAGTGCCAGACCAGTTATACAACTGCAAACCGGCAATGAATACAAACTCTATTATCCAACACCAGGAAGATACATAAAACAGCCTTTGATTTGTGTTTTCCTTTGAAAGTCTCCAAATCATTTTTCATGTTCAGGGAGCGCAATGACCTGACATTTGCCTTTAAAATAAGCTGCCACACAACTGAAAGTTGCTATCATTCTTGCCATGTTGGAGTCTAATCTGTAAGTTGACTGGTGACTATGGGGGTACATAGGTAAGTCTGCAGGAGATAGATAGCTAACAGTCTTGATGTTCAACAGTGATCCACAAAGCAGGCGGTGGCACAGTATTCGAAAAGGTGCCAGGTCTAAAAAGTAGTCCTTGAAGGATGCACATTACTTGTTTTTGCCTTCAGCCTTAAAGCATACCTCCCACCATTCACCAGCAAGTTGCTTCCATTCATGCATCCCCTCCTATCCTCTGTCTAGTCCCAACTGCTATGTTGTTCCTTGGAATGTCTCCATACCATCTGCTGGTGGATATTTAGTAGTACTGCAATGCTACCCATGACCTGAGTAAATGAGATTCTTCAGAGACCCCAGATGATATTAGAAATTAAATTTGCATTTGGTTCCTGAAGAAAAACCTTGCAAGAAAGAACATTTTAGTACCTAGTACTGCAATGCTAACCTGACTTAATGTATATTTAATCCTGACTTTATGCATCAGCACAGTTCCTGAGCTAAGGTTACCTGTTTTTAGATGCCTTAGTAAACTTTCTCCATCCCAATGCATTTTTTTCCATTCCTCACACTGACAACTGATGCTGAAGCATTCTTCCTGCCCTTGACTATCAATGTAGGGGCATGTCTTCTCCTGCTCAGCCTGCTGTGCTGTACATTACATTCTTCTGGCAACTGCATTCCATATGCTATGTTGTACACCGGTTACTGCTGACTGTGGTACTTTGTAAGTTGGGTTGGAAAATTGCATTCACTACATGGCTAAACGTTTATGGACACCTTACCATCATACTGTGAGATTTCGCTTCCAATGGTAGCGCATTAAGGATGCATCCACTCGCTCATGACTTCTTTTAAGGGCTTCCTTGCCCACTTTTATTAAATGAAAGTTCACGAAATAATGTGATTACCCTCGCTGGGGTCTTCAAACATAACGTACCGCTTTTCTGTAAGTAGCATAAACTTTGTAAAGTCTCACCGACTTCAGGTTGTTCCTTTAAACAAAACCCTTCACACACAGGTTGTGTACAACACATTTGTTACACAGGCTCTTGTCCTCTTTGCTACACAGGCCAGTCTCTTCACCACACAGGTGATACACTCCTCCAGACACAGACTGGTTTCAGGTTGGAGCCCTCATGACTCGTGCACAGAGACCTCCTCTGTCTCCCAGGTGGAACCCTGAACAAGAACCAGCATCCTTTTCATAAGGGCTCTGCCCAGGTCACAATCTTGCGGTGCTGGTCACCACTAAAGCCTGGACCCAGGAATGGAGATTTCTTCCCTCCCAGTTCTCTTAGAAATCTCCCGGCTCCAGGATCCCAACTATAATCCAGAAAACGCAGCAAGAGTTGCAAAGCCAGCTCTTTCCTGGTAACAGTACTTTCCTGGAGCCACTCAGCCCCTCTTGCTGGGAGTCCTGGGTGACTTTGATGCCACATTATACCGTGGCATTGCAACGCAATGCCACAATACCAATATGAACTTGATGGACATCCTATTCCAAAACCATGGCCATTATTATGGGGTTGCCCCCCCGCCCCCCCCCCCCCTTTGTAGCTATAACCAGCTCCACGTCTCTGTAAAGGATTTCCACAAGGTTTTGAAGGGTGTCTGTGGAATTTGTGCCTTGATATTGGGCGAGAAGACCTGGGTCAGAATGAGCATTCTAGTTCATCCCAAAGCTGTTCAGTAGGGTTGAGGTCAGGCCAACCCTTGTAGGCCACTCAAGTTCTTCCACATTAATCTGGCCAAACCATGTCTTTATGGAGCTGGCTTTGCACTCAGAAGCACAGTCATGATGGAACAGAACATGGCCATCACCAAACTGTTACCACAAGGTTTGAAGAACACAATTGTCTTCACTATCTGTGTATGATGTAACATTAACAGTACCCTTCACTGGAGACACCTGAACTCAATCATTTGGCCATATAAGCAGGTGCGATGGGCAGGGGTCTACAAACATTCGGCTATATTAGTGTACTCCTGTCCGAGGTGTCAGATTGGTCAACAGTTGCTGTTTGGTAAGTGCTAAGTAGCAAATTGTCTCTGTGCCAAGATGTCCTTCTTCCTCAGCTTCTGATTTGGGAGGTATGAGCATAAACCTACGGCTCAAAGATCCTACTTTGTCGACAGTCCATCTAAAACAACATTATGATCAGTGAGGTCATTCCATAGCAAAATTCTTCAGAACGAATGCAAAAAAAATGTCCGCTCACAGCAAGGAGGACTTAGTTCCCAAACCACTGTGTCTTGAAGCCCGGAGCCCTTTTACCTGTCAAGGGGTTCAAGTAGCAAAGCCCTCTAAATGACAGTGTGCAAACAGGCAGAAGCTGGGCTCGCAGAGCTGGCTGTCTGCGGCATCATTTTGTAATTAGCTGTGTGTGAAGGAGACTACACGGCTTAGCGGACTGGAACAAGAAGGCCGTGAATCCTAGCCAGGCAGTCGATTGACCGCAGAACATTACTGTCTGAAAGGAGCTCCTGGTGCGGCGCGCAGTCCCGGCCCCGTTCCCAGGAGGGGGAGAAAATGTCCACTTTGCTTCATAAATTCACTATTATAGATGGCACATCGCTCGCTGGATTAAATGGCGGAGAGACAGCGAGAATTTAACCTCGTTCTCAGGCAAATGAGCAGGCAGGAGATTAAAACAAATTTTTCATTTCATGTGTTTTCCACTAGACTGCTAAGGTCATGTTGCTTCAAGAAATCAAAGGGAACATGCAATGCTAGCCAATCTATTAGAGTTTATTACAGGCCCCTGAATTTCCGGAGTGGTGAACACTGGATGAGAGAAACACAGATGTAAGGGGCGCTAATGATATCCGCGTTATGGACGCCATTTGAAGGAGGTCAGGTGACGCGATTTTCCAGTTAAACTCCGATTTCGGTAATACAATTACATGACATGAATCGCGGCTGAACGAGCCGCACTGAAATTTGATGTGATTAGAAATTATATTTCTGTTTCCCTCTAAAGTCGCCGCGAGTTTCTAAAGCTGACAAAATTTTTTTTCAAAACTCGCTTTGGGCCCCATTCCCACCTCGAATGCCTAACGACGACAACGCCCAACTGGAGGAATCCCATTCTTTTCAACGTGTTTTTTTATGTAGTAGCTAGCTTGCCATTGGCTAATAGAAAAAAGCTCAAGCCTAAGACATGCCAGCCTAAGACATTCAGTCTAAGACATTCAGTCTACGACCCTTAGCCTAAGACATATAGTCTAAGACCCCCAGACTAAGACACTCAGCCTAAGACCCCCAGACTAAGACATTCAATCTAAAACCCCCCGACTAAGACACTCATCCTAAGACATTCAGTCTGAGACCCCCAGCCTGAGACATTCAGTCTGAGACCCCCAGCCTAAGACATTCAGCCTAAGACACTCAGCCTAAGACATTCAGCCTAAGGACATTCAGTCTGAGACCCCCAGCCTAAGACATTCAGCCTAAGACATTCAGTCTGAGACCCCCAGCCTAAGACACGCAGCCTAAGACATTCAGTCTAAGACCCCCAGACGATGACACTCAGCCTAAGACACCCAGCCTAAGACCCCCAGCCTAAGACCCCCAGCCTAAGACACTCAGCCTAAGACCCCCAGCCTAAGACCCCCAGCCTAAGACACTCAGTCTAAGACACTCAGCCTAAGCATGACACTCAGCCTAAGACCCGCAGCCTAAGACACTCAGCCTAAGCATGATGCTCTGCCTAAGGCACTCAGCGTAAGGCCCCAGTCACACCATATCCAGTGTGTTCCAGCACGGTTCGAGCCTGGACCGCACTGGAACGCACTGGAACGCATAAATGAAGCCAGGCCTCGTTCTGGGGTTGTAGGGGACATAGTGGTGCCATTGATGTCAATGGCACCGCAGACACGCCTCCCCCCCCCCCCCCCCCCCCCC
>NW_017306577.1:950981-967276 GCF_000935625.1 Nanorana parkeri
ATTACCCCCCCCCCCCCCCCCCCCATCCCACCTGCAGTGCCATCACCCGCACCAGAACACCTGGTACTGGAATGCCCTGCATTCCGGTGCAGTGCAAACTGAAAAAATGGCACAAGAACCGGTCCAAGGTAGTTAAAGGGCAATTTCTGCATCCCGTAAGAGCCATTTGAAGCCCATGGTATCTTAAAAACCACAAACCTTCCGTAAAATGACACAAAACTCAGGAGTTAAATCTTAAAAATACATTTAAGAACTTTAACTATTACCAACAATGTATCTTATTTGTGTATCACTCGGCTGTAGATCCTCCAATCATCTCTGAATTGGTGCTGACACTGTCCTTCCTTCTGGAGGGGAGCTACGTCTGTTCCCCATGGTCCCTGTGTGTGTTGTAGAGTAGTCACCGCTCCAAGCTCCCTCCCGGGATGGACTACAACCTCAATACAAATTTGTAAACTAAACATGAGATTGTAGTCCATTCCGGGGAGACAGCTTGGAGCTTGGAGTTATTTCTTTTCCCTGAGTTCTTCTTTAACCTATCAGGTTTTACATCTACTTTATAGGCCAGAACAGCAGACCATTAGAAGTGAAAAGAGAAAAAAAGAGCGTGCCTCAAGAATTCGCTAACTCAGCCCGGGCCGGCCACTGCACAATGCAGAGCAATTACCCGAAGACTGGTGATTAGCTTGTGTATAGCCGGGGGGACCCTGTCCTGCTCTGCCCAGAGAAAACGCCGGAATTCCAGCCGCGTCCACCGCTAATTAGAAGAATTTACATCAGTAATTGTGAGGGGTTCAGTGATGGAAAACAAGGCGAGTTCTGTTCAAAGTCACTAAGCCGACCCGACCCAAATTTGAATAAGAGAGATATGACTATGGATCAGACCCGGGGGCCCGCAGGACCGCCGCAGAACCCTAAAAAAATCTGAGCTGAGAAAGAAAAAAGTAGCAACAGAGAAAACAAGTTACAAAAACTGGAAATGTTCTTTCTTGCCGACCAGAATCCAGCGAACCTTCAAAAACGTTTATTTTCTTAAAGGAGAACTATGAGGTGTGATTTTCACTCATCCTCATAGTTTGAGCCGACCTGTGACAATGAGACTGTCACAGGTCGGCTCAATAGATCGGGAAGTGAGCGAACACATACCGGCGCTCGATCACTTCTCGATCATGTCCCTGCAGAGAGCGGTGACTGCCACTCACGGCTTCCCACAGGGATTCCCCGATCCTCCAGTGTGCATTCTATTTTTAGTCCCAAGTCCAGCGCCTTACTAATTCTGGAGTCCAGCGCTCCGTTGGGGGGTCACCACAACTTGGCAAATGTTACCAAGGGGTCCTGGCCCTAGAAAGGTTGAGAACCACTGCCCTAGACAGACTAGAGATGAACCGGGCATTCAGCGTTCATCTTCACTGGCTCCTTCGGGGGTGAGCGCTACATATATATATCTATATATAGATATATATACACTGAGTGGCCAGATTATTATATACACTGAGTGGCCGGATTATTATATACACTGAGTGGCCAGATTATTATGACCACCTGACGTTTGTAGGCAAATTAGCTATAATTTGGCGCTGAAGTTGGTAGAGGGCCAGACCATTATAAATAGGGAAGCAGGTCGGTTACCACGACAGTAGATGTGATTTGTTTCTGATGATTCGGGGAAACAACGCGATGTAACAGCCTTTGAACGTGGGATGATTGTTGGCGCTCGGAGCCATGGAGCGAGTATCAGCAAAACAGCAGAATTCGTTAAATGTTCAAGAGCAGCTCATTGTTAAAGTGTTTAAAGACCGGACTGTCAGCCGAAAATCTGGGTCTGAACGTGCGAATTGTGGCCGTCAGCGACTAGTCAATGTTAGGGCAGAACGGGGGAGGGGCAAGACTGGTACAAGACAACAGAAGGGCAACAGTGCCGTGTCAGATTCCTCGCATCACCTTTCATCATCTCGTGGAGTCACGAGGCGGCCCAACGAAGTACTGAAGGGGGGTCATAATAATCTGGCCACTCAGTGTATATATCCATGAAAAGTAAAAGAGTGATGCTAGAATAAATGTGATTCTAGGTCTATTTAAGGGAGACGTCTTGTGCTTATGAATATATTTCATTATATTATTACTTTTTTATATTATATTTAGAAATGTAAATACTTTTTTGCCCATCAGCAGTCAAGCAATACAGCGTGGTCCAGGACACGCCCCCCTGCATGCTTATTGGACACTGAAAGAGCATTCATCGATGAAGCCATCCCTGCTCTCCCCCCACTCTCTTCCTCTAAGCATGTTTGCTAGACATGTGCGATTCGGACGAAATTTCGGAAATTCGGAGATTCGGATGTATCCGAATTCCGAATTACAGATCTAACAAATGCAAACGAATCCGAATTTCCGATTCGTTTTTTTGGGACGAACTTTCGTTTTATGTACATTTGAGAACAAAAAAACCTTTTTTTCCCCTCTTAAATGTCACTTTGCTGCAATGAACGAACGAAACGAAATTTGGTACGGATTTCCGCTAACGAATTTCGTCCGCATCCGAATTCCGAAACAAATTGACTTTCGGACCCGAATTCCGAAAAACGAAATAAAGCAAAATCCAAAACGAAACAAATTTTTTGCTGGTGCGCATGTCTAATGTTTACTGTGTTAGACTGACAGCACGGTGCAAAGGATCACACTTTGGTCCAGCATTCCATCAGAGGAGTAACAGGACCGAGCCGGCCCTCTGCCAGTCACATCACTAGACAGCCCCGGGCCAACCTGTAGCCGTTCAGGCCATCAGCACTCAATAGCTGCGCTCCCCCTCCATCATTTGTATACATTTCTTGCTTGAACGCTCCCTGCAATACATTCAGCGGCTGACAGTCTTCTTCACCCGGGCAGCGAATACAAAAAATTCCCATTTGGCTTCCGTATCGGAAAGTCTGCTTCTCCCCACACAGATGTACTTTACATGTGGTCACAGAGCAAATAATTTATTCGGAGACATTGTATCTCCCGTGCCGAGAGTGAGAGCGTATTGTATATTAAGCAAGGGAGAGACACACGCTCGCCAGTGTAATCTGCTCCATTAACGCGGTGACATGGGTGTCAGGGAGCGCCAGCTGTTTCCCCTCCTAATAAGTTTTCTGTAAATGTTAAGTGGAAATGCAAATAATGAGATAGCGGCAGAACTATTGCCGACGGCAAATGTAAAACGCTATTCCAAAGATAGCTTCTCAAAGAGGGGATGAAAGCAGCCCGGCGACGGATGATAAGTCGCTTTCAGGGGGGAACAAAAAAGTTATATGGCGGCGTCCTTTAAAAGACATAACCGCGCCTGTACTGACAGAAGCAGCGCCGCCGATGACCTAGGAAGGCCAGTTCTGGGTGGGTATGACCCTTGAAGCGCCAGTTCTGGGTGGGTATGACCCTTGAAGCGCCAGTTCTGGGTGGGTGCCACTGGCGTCTGTGAGGAGGAATGTGTCGCTATTCACATGTGCATTCCTCCTCACAGTCGCTGCTGAGTCGGTGACAACCAGCAGCTTCAGAGGAGTTGGCTGTGCCTGTCGTCAGCAGCGATGGAGGAGGTGGGGTCCAGCTATCGAGGAGGTGGGGCTTAGTGATGGGGGAGGAGGAGAAGGAGGCGGACAGAGGATTGGAGCAGACAGGTCAGAGGGCTTGACCGCCCACCTGAGACCCTGCAGAGCCCACCATAGAGAGTCTATGGTGGGCTCTGCAGGGTCACCCTCAGGTGGGCTGTGTGGGTTATCAGGTGGGCTTAACTAGAAATCACAGGGTCCCATACAAAACATTTTCTACGGGGCCCTGTGATTTCTAGTTATGCCCCTGAATATATCATTGAAAGTGTTTAGTTATATCTATTCAATAAGGGCAAAAAAAAAACCTCTGGTGGTCCTGCCAGAAATCTTGTGAGCTGGTAACTTCCTGTGCTCTCTTCTTATTAGTTACTTTGTTGCCAGCTATGTCTGAGGACTATAGAACACCCCTATGTCAAGTAGAAGAGGAAAAGGTGAGGTGTTCTATAGTCCCAAAACTCTTTCTGTCCTTGGGTGACAACACTGCTCCTCCGTAGGTACAGTACAGTGAGTGTTGTCACGCTAGGGCAGGAAGTGTGTTACTAGCAGGATCACCAGGTAAAAATAAAGGAAAACAGGCCTGAAAAAAAGAAAATGAATGAGGCCACCTCATCTAAGGACGGGTACACTGTGTGAGGAGCTCGGTGGCTGGATTGTAGACAGTGTATTTGTAACCCAGTCCAAACCCAGTCTGAACCTGAGTTCCTCTAAACCCAGAAGAAGCACCTCCCAAACATGGAGGGAAGCTCCTTCTGTTTTGCCAGTGGTGTAACTATAGCCATAGCAGCCCAGACGGCTGCTAAGGGGCCTGGGGGTGGATGGGGCCCCCATTAGTTTGTTGAGGCAAATTAAACATAGAACACGTGAAGATAATACAGTACTGTGTCATTAAGGGTTGGAGTGGTTGCAGTTGATGACAACTCAAATCCCCTGTAAAGTCTGCAGTGTAGAGACAACTTCAGGTGGACAAGAGGAGTCTTTGGTATCTTGGCATCGTTACGCACAGCTCAAAGAGAGGTCATTAGGGGGCCCCCATCACATTTTTTGCTATGGGGCCACGTGATTTGTAGTTATGGCCCTGTGTGTCACCCAATCAGCTGTGGTCTGACGTAAGCCAAGGGCCGTATGCAGTTATGTCAATGACCTTATATGATAACATGCCTATAGTTGGTAAATTACATTTACCTCATATGGCTCTGTGGTCCTATAAGGCAAATTACATCAGCAAAAGCCACCCGCTGCTTTATTTTCATGCAGCTACGGGGTGGGGAATGCTCAACCCGCGGCTGATTGGGCAGAAGTGTCCATGCAGCTTATGTTTGGACCAGGTTCTGCCTGAGCCTACCCCTATGAGTCTACCCCTATGTGCCACCTAGGTTTTCCCACATACACATGGTGAGGATCTCCAGAAAACAAACTCATAATAAGTCCTGTTCTGGGTCCTGGAGCCCGGCGGCTTTGTAGTGCATTGGGTTGGATGAAGCCTCCATTCCATGGTCTACATCTTACCTGGTAGCCAGAGCTCATTATTGGTCTCAGCTGTCCACAGGCCTTTATATATGTGAGCTGACTGATGCTCAGGGCAGTGGCATCACAAGGGGGGTGCGGAGGGATTAAGAAACATTATTTAAGGTAAGTGCTTTCATTAAAGGAGAATTATGAGGCGAGTGATTTTCACTCAGCCTCATAATCTGAGCCGACCTGTGACAATGGAACTGTCACAGGTCGGCTCAGTAGATCGGGAAGTGAGTGAACACATACCGGCGTTCGCTCACTTCTCGATCTATCCCTGCAGAGAGCCGTGACTGTCAATCCCGGCTCCCTGCAGGGATCCCCCCTCTCCCCGCTCCGATCTTCCAGCGCTGACTGGCGATACGGACGGGGGAGGGGGCGGGCACAGCTGGCTCTGCCTCTGGATAGGCAGAGCCAGCTGTCAATCCCGCAGCTGGGTGGATCCAGACAGCATTTTCGGGATCTGTCCCGGCTGCGGCGTCTCAGTATACCACAAGCTGTAGCTCGCGGTATACTGAGCTTTGGGTCACGGGAGGACGCTAGTTTGTGTCCTCTCGTTACCCTTAGGAGAACTATGGGGAAAAACACTGACCACATAGTTCTACTTTAACGTTCGGATGAGGGAAAGAAAAAGTTGCCTTTAATGTCACTTTAAGATACATTTTACATTTCTTTGTAAAGCCACAAAACATCTTCACCTGAAAAACATGTTTCAAAAAAGTTGAATAAGTAACTTCTGTCACTTGGCCCTTCTGATCATCATCACTGCCAATACTTCTCATTCCGTTCACTCGCCAGTTCCAACATTCTGTCTGCACCGGCAGCGGAGGAAAGGAGACTATGGAATAATTAGTCAGCCGTAATATTCTTAACTTTCCATCTCCAGTCTCATTTTTTTTTTTTTGTACCTTTCCAAATTTTAATTATGTTTTTATTACAATTTAGCTCTCGCAAAATCATATTTTTCTTTCCTCGAAGATAATGAGGTCACTTCTACTGAACTCGCAGCTCGTGCTGCGTAGAGATCAGGAAATTGTTTTCGTCTTCATAAATTAATTTTTTATTGCCCCACAATTTGTCTGTGAATGATATTTTTATGTCCGTTTTCCCCCGTTGTTTACGCCGTCCACCATCGCGGCGGAGTGGTGCCAGAAATCAGCGGTTACGAGGACTTTAAAACGTCAATTAAAAATAAAACTCTGCTATTTTTTTTTCTACTTAAAGTATCGCCAATATAATAAAAGACAAAAAAAAGAACGGTTGGTCTTGGTGAGTCATTAGCGCTCTACGTCTCCTCGTTAGGCGACTGTTAAAAGTTCTCGGAGATTACGGTCGATGTAATCATTCCATAACTGATATAATTAATACTGCGTGATATACGGTGCGTTTTGTTTTATGGCCTTCAGCTGCGCAATATAGCAGGGGTGGCGTAGCCTAGGAGGCAGCAATTAAATCACCATTCCTAAAATAACAGGCGGGCATAAAGTCAGGGATTAGCTCAAGAGCCAGGGGTTAAAGGTGGGGGCGCCCGGTCCTCTTGTGTTGCCATGGTAAGCATCATCTAATTGAGATGAGACCCCTAAGACTTTAATAGTCCTTCTCTGTCCCTCCTCCTCCCACCTTCTCACCTCTCCTCATTATTTCTCAGCAAAACGCTTGGCTGCAGCTGTCTGCGCTCAATGTAAAGGTATCTCCGGCGTTAACACTTTGGCTCTCGAAACAACAGAGCCCTGCAATTAAATATATACTGTATACTTCAATGTTGTATCTTCTGACAGGATTCCTCAGAGTGCAAGAGTTACCAGTATATGACCAGATGTTTGTGGGCACCTGACCAACATTTACCTATATGACCAAAACCATGGCGACAGCTCTCGAAATCATTGGGTTCAGGTGTTTCCAGTGAAGGGTTCTAGTAATATCATCTTAGACAACCGTGCACATCCAACCTTTTGGCAACAGCTTGGTGAAGGCCCTTTTCTGTTCCACCATGACTGTTCCCCTGTGTATAAAGCAGTGGCGTCACAAGGGGGGTGCGGCCCGCACCCGGGCGACACCATTGGAGGGGTGACACCAAAATGACTGACAGTGATTTTGGTGTCACCCTGCCTCTTAAAAGTCGGGCACTCGGTCATGGACCGAGCGCTCGGCAGTTTCGGGAGAGAGGAGGGGACCCGGCGGCATACCTTATCCCACTAGGTGACTGTCCCCTCCTCTCCCTGCCGGTGTCCATGACCAAGATGGTCGCCGGCAGGTATGAATAAGATTGCCGCACATGCGCAGAACGTCATGGCGGGCTGTCACCTGGTAACTGCTCCGGGTGACACCCAGCCTCGGGATGCCCCTGGTATAAAGTTAGCTCCATAAAGACATAGTTTGACCAGTCTGGTGTAGAGGAAATTGATTTCTGGGGGAGGGGAGACTGGTGAAATGCTTCCACCTTCCTGCAGCAGACTGATGGCATTATCTCAGCTTAGGCAAAGTCGCTGGACTGGAGTGTCCCTCCTTCTGGGTGTCCCCCATCCCTTCTTTTAAACACACCCGCAGTCAGGTGCCACAGATTGCAGCCAGGTGACACTAGTAATGGTGGTTGATGAAATCTTTGCTCCACAGTCACCTCTGTGTGCTTGGGTAGACATCAGGGCCGGTGCTAGGATTCTTGCCTACACAGGCAAGGTGCATTTTTGCACACCCTCTTCTCCATCTCGTACTAAGTCATGTTTATGCGTTTTGAGTCATCGCACAAAGCTGTCCCATTGATTTCCGAGTAGATGTGACAGTGACGAGGGCCCAGATGGCACGACAAACTGTCCGCTCTTCCCATACATAATATGCCAGAGCGGATACATGTTAATATCACGTTACCGTGAATCCAATATACAGGAACGGGGAATGTGCAATAAAGCTCATTTGCGATGACTCAAGGGATAATGACATGACGGGATTCACCCAGCGACATACGTACATCACCATGGTGAATCATTGCTATATTACAATGTGCTGAAAAATAAAAACAGACGACTGCTACAGCATGTAGTCCCATTACAGCCGGGGGATCGCGTCCTCTCATTAAAGAGCACCTGTCACCCATTCAGTAGAGGCATTGTGGGAGCTCCTGGTGCGTGACTGTACAGGTGAGGAACATAATAGTTCTGCTTATCACAGAGCTATGTCATTTTTTGTAAGACGTTTCCATTCATTTTATTTTTCTATTGGAGTTAGAAACTTGAATAAAATGTAAAGCAGGTTTTATACTTGCATGCTGTGCACGCAAATGGCCTACAAGATTTGCATTTTATGAAAGCATTGGTGCTACAAATGTAGAGAGGTGGACACATTTGTTGGTACCCTTCCACAAAAACAAGAAGAACCTACAATTCTATATGAAATAATGAAACCTGAACATGGCATCCATCAATGTTTGTTCCATATGTAAAGAAGAACTCGTGCAAACCAAACAAACGTACCCTTACGGTGGGACTAGCCCTGTACTGCAAGGGTTAATTTCTCATTTTGTCTAGGGGAGGCTCAAATAAAGCAGACATGCTCCCCTGATCCTCAGTCCCGCCAGTTGCCTTCTGGCTGCTAGAGGGCTCCCCACAGCCTCTTCTCCCCTGGGTTCCAGCGGTCTAAGGGCCGCTGACGTCATTGTATCAATGCAGGTCCATCGCCGGAGTGGAGGGAAAGAGAGGTGAGTGCTGACTGCCATGGGATCAAGAATCAGTTGAGTAATACAGCTCAGAAGCGCCCTGATCGTGGGTGTCACCATGGCTGTATATTTAGCTCGGCTTGTGCAAAGCAGGACTGAATGTAGAGAGGGCAACTTCCCCACAAGGACACCGCTGCCGCCCCTCTGCACCCTGCCGCCCCGAGCCCAGGCCTCGTGGCCTTGTGGGGAATCCGGCCCTGGGTGTCACCCAGTTCAGCCGCCAGGTGTCACCTGCTGAAACGTCATTGCACACGCGCGTATATACACACACTCAATATATGGGGCGGAGAGGGAAAGAGTTGAATGCTGACCATCGCAGGACCGAGGATCAGGTGACTACATCTTCTTTATTTAAGCCCCTAGACAAAATAAGCACTTGCAGTGCAGGGGGTAGCCCCACTGTAAGGATATCTTTTTTTCTTTACCCAGAGTTCTGACTCAGACTTTGCTTTGGGTTTTTGATTCAACAGAATATTTGAAATAATAGAACAATTAAAAATGTAATGAACCAAAATAATGGGCCCCTAAGCTACATAACCTTTAGAGGCAATCAATGTAAACAATGATTTCTGTAGCTCTCAATGAGACTTCTCCTCCTGCCATTGGCTGACTCTTCTTGCCCCAGACATCTCAGTTTTGAAGGGTGTCTTCTCCTGATTGGTTCAGCTCTTTCCTTAGATGTTCAATAGGATTTAGATCAGGGCTCATCAGTGGACATTTCAAAGCAGTCCAGTGTTCTGTTCTAAGCCGTTCTTGGGTGCTTTTTTGGCGTTGAGGGGAAGGGTGTCCATTGAATACATACATTATACTAAAAGGTGTTCCTGTCCTCATCTCAGAAAGTTGGGAATTATGAATTGTGTGGCACGTTTTATGGGCCCCCAACCCTAATGTATGCCAACACGGTATACAATGCACCCGATTCTTTATTGTCCAGAAATGGACATACACTCTGTTTCCAAAAATAGATCAGGTCTGTACATACATGTGGAGGACCAGTGCAACTGTTAGGATCCAGAGCGCCTCCAGGTGGCGCTGGAGCTAAGCCCTGCAGCTTCAGTGCTCACCTGTGGGTGTCTCCTGCCAGCACTTAGCCATCGCCTGGTGCTTCCTGGGAGGGTACTTAAACCCTCTCTGCAGTCAGGACGTTGGCTAAGTATCCTGTTTCCTGGGAGTCCTGTTACCTGTTTGCAATCCTGAACCCTGATACCTGCTTGTATTCCTGTTGTTATTTCCTGTGTATCCTGAGTCCCAAGTCCGGATACCTGCTTATAGACCTAAGTCCTGATACCTGCTTGTATTCCTGTTGTTATTTCCTGTGTATCCTGAGTCCCAAGTCCGGATACCTGCTTATAGACCTAAGTCCTGATACCTGCTTGTATTCCTGTTGTTATTTCTTGTGTATCCTGAGTCCCAAGTCCTGTTACCTGCTTATAGACCTTAGTCCCGATACCTGCTTGTATTCCTGTTGTTATTTCCCGTGTATCCTGAGTCCCAAGTCCTGATACCTGCTTATAGACCTAAGTCCTGATACCTGCTTGTAGCTAGGGTTGCCACCTGTCCAGGATTCACCCGGACAGTCCGGGTTTTGAATGCTTTGTCCGGGTTTCATGGCAGCAGAAACCCGGACACAAGATGTCAGGCAGACAGGGGCAACCAATATTAAGATAGGGGCTACTGGCCCCCCACTGAAAATGGTCTCAGCTGTGATATTTACATCTGAATGGGTGACTCTATGTACATATGAATAAGCCACGATCCATTCTCCCAAAAATAAATGTCCGCGCATCGCTAGAGTGTTTGGGTTTCGCTGGAAGAAAAGGTGGCAACTCTACTTGTAGCCCTGTTGCCATTACCTGCTTGTAGCCCTGTTGCCATTACCTGCTCGTAGTCCTGTTGCTGTTACCTGTATTAAGCTATTTGCTCCTGTTATATGTTGTAGGTGTTGGTGTCACGTTACCTATTCCTGTTTGCTTTTGGGTGTTTTATTTGGTTGTGCTGTTATAATAAACTGTATATAACACATTTGCCCTGTCCAGTGTGGTCATACGTGTTTGGTCTTCCCGTGTGGGCACCTGCATGCGGTGTGGGGACACCTGTGCCGGCATCCATGACAGCAACACAACACAACATGAGGCACCAAAAAATATGGAACAGTGTGAAAAATGGAGGTAAGATGGTGATATTTGTATTTGTAGCAATTTATATCCATTGATCGCTGTGTGCAGAACGAGACCTGGCATACAGAATAAGCGGTAAAGTCATCATAATTCTTTCTTTAAACTGGCCACATAAAAATCAGGACTTTCTCCACAATGGAGACGCTTCTGAAGTCTGCTAAGCTCTCATCCTTTGTTTCGTTCCTCGTTCAGACTTCCTCCTCCACGTCCCCCTGTCTTTTAATCCACTTTGTCTCTTCCCAATTGTTTTCCTCACCTCCCTCATCTCCATTCTTTAATCCTCTTATAAAGCTCTCACAAAATGACCTACAGTGCGTTTTACTGGGGACAAATACATTTATATGGTGTTCCCGACTGAAACAAGATCAAGCATTCTACGACTGCCATCGTTCCCATGTCTGAGTGTGTGCCTACACTACCAAACGGTCATTAGGTAACAGCTAGAAGATGTACAAAAGGAAGAACTGGAACGGGTCATGTGATCCATCTTCAACAGTCACTTTGCGTCCTGTTTTATAATGCTGAGCTGAAGGCCATGATGTGCAGTAGGCACCAGCTCAAAATGTAAGAGGCTTAAAGGAGAACTATGAGGTGAGTGCTTTTCACTCCCCTCATAGTTCTAGCCGACCTGTGACAATGAGACTGTCACAGGTCGGCTCAGTAGATCGGGAGGTGAGCGAACACATACCGGGTTCGCTCACTTCTCAATCCTGTCACGGCTCTCTGCCCTGACAGGGGAGTAGCTGGATTCCCCCCTCCAGCGCTGACTGGCGGAACAGACGGGGAGGGGGCGGGTACAGCTGGCTCTGCCTCTAGATAGGCAGAGCCAGCTGTCACTCACGCAGCTGGGCGGATCCAGACATAATTGTCGGGATCCGCTTCAGCTGCAGCGTCTCGCGGTATACTGAGCTTAGGGTGACGGGAGGACGCTAGTTTGTGTCCTCCCATTACCCTAAGGAGAACTATGGGGAAAAGCCCTGACCCCATAGTTCTCCTTTAAAGGGAAACTAATGTTTTGGGATCAGTTTATTTACGTTAAACTGATGTTTTTATAAAAAAATGTACTAAATGTGTAAAACATTCTTCTCCTTATCTTTCTTCTCCTTCTTCTCCTCGTCTCCTTCTTCTTCTTCTTCTTATTCTCCTTATCCTTCTTCTTCTCCTTATCCTTCTTCTTCTTCTCCTTATCCTTCTTCTTCTTCTCCTTATCCTTCTTCTTCTTCTCCTTATCCTCCTTCTCCTTATTCTTCTTCTTCTCCTTATTCTTCTTCTTCTCCTTATTCTTCTTCTTCTCCTCATTCTTTCTCCTCCTTATTCTTCTTCTCCTCCTTATTCTTCTTCTTCTCCTTATTCTTCTTCTTCTCCTTATTCTTCTTCTTCTCCTAACCCCAGAATCATGCAAGATCATGCAGTCCCATCTACCCCCAATGAGAAACCTGCTGAACCTGGTTGCACTGGTTTTCATCTTTTTCATCTTGACCGGAGTGTGCCTTTAACTACCTGGAGAATCATTTTCTCTTTCTCAAGGTTTGAAGAAAAGTTGATTACTTTGTTCTACAGCCAATCTTTCCAACCTGCCCATCGACTGCTGTACATTAATGCTGGAACCAGCCATCCGAGGGACGAACATGTAATACCACCTGTTCCCGTTTGCCAGATAGAGCTTCTTTTTTTCTTTCTCATATAAGTCTGTCATGGACAAAGAACATAAAATATTTACCGGCTTAATCTGATTTGAGTCGTTCTGTAGAGCATGATATCTGGAGGGCCCCACATCGCAAGGCGTGAATCTGTACAAGGCAAGGAACAAAGCTGAAACATATAAGAAAATGCATATTAACAAGACATAGCTAGTAATAGTTGATCACATTCCACTGGACTTGTTCTGTAATGTTGAAGATGTTTCATAGAAGTTGGTTTGGAGAAGTCATGAAATGTCTTCAACATTACAGAACGAGTCCAGCTGACTGTGACTATCTACTACTAGCTATACCATGACTTGTATAAATGAGAATCACATTAATTGATGGAGTTACGTCTTTATTCAACCTCAAATACTATGTAACTATGTAACTATTAACAAGACTTTTTCTATGCAAGACAAAGGGCATAAACAAATGTTTTTCGTTGATGTATGGTGGCCTTCTGGAGAGGCTCAAAGTCTAAAAAGGGTCTGGTCTACATCTACGTCTTTAAGGAGGTTGGGCTGCCTCCTGGTGAACCTGCACACAATTTTATATTTTGCTACATGTGCTCCAAGGTGGAGACTCTCATAGGTTAGGACCACACTACACAGAGGAGCCTTGACGAGGCGGTGCGGCTTTCACATATTCTGCAGAAGACATGTATCTAAAACCTCTGTTTTTAACCTTAGCGGTTAGACAGTTTTTTTTGCATGCTGGCTGGTGAATGTGCTGGGAAACTTTTTGCTGTTTTACTGGTCTACATCAGGAACCCATGCAAGAAAGTATTACTATGCTGTGTGACACTCTGAAGAGACTCAAGGTCTATGAAGGATCTGGTCCTCATCAGGAACCCATGCAATTAAGTATTACTATGCCGTGTGACACTCTAAAGAGACTCAAGGTCTATGAAGGGTCTGGTCCACATCAGGAACCCATGCAATTAAGTATTACTATGCCGTGTGACACTCTAAAGAGACTCAAGGTCTATGAAGGGTCTGGTCCACATCAGGAACCCATGCAATTAAGTATTTCTATGCTGTGTGACACCATGAGGAGGCTCAAGATCTATAAAGGGTCTGGTCTTCATCAGGGACCCATGCAAGGAAATATTACTATGCTGTGTGACACTCTGAGGATGCTCATCGTCTAAAATTAAGATATTATTAGACTGTTTTACACTACCACATCACAACCCTGAAGTTTACCCAAACAGCAAATCACTCTATAAGCAAATTAGAGACTATAACGAAGTATCATACTGACAAGCAGAGGGGATGTTTGCAAAACAAGGAATGGTCAGGGTTGGCGACAGATGGAGTAATAGCAATTGGTGCTGGAGCCAATATGTTGGAGATGATGACAAGCAGCCAGAATTGATAAAACCCTAGCCCTTAAAGGAGGGGTCCATCCAATCAGTGGCGTAACAATCACCATAGCGACCCAGGCGGTCGCTATGGGGCCCAGGGCAGAGTGGGGCCCGGCCAGAAGTCGTGCGGGCCGCCTGGGTCGCTATGGGATCCTCTGCTGGTGGCTTTTACTGGCAGCTGAAGAAGAACGCGCTGCTATTCAGATCATCTGTGCAGCAGTGCGTTCGTCTCCACAGAGTGAGAGCCAGCAGCGGTGGTGGAGCAGGCTGGACCCGGTGTTATGTCAACCTCATCAACCTCGCGAACCTCTGACGTCACCATCAAGAGCTCAGCCCCCCTGACGGTCTTTTCTGTCTCTCGGGAACTCTTTTGGTGATATCTCAGCGATGTTTCCAACTAACGGATGCATCAATATATCGGCCGCCGAAACATATCGGCCGCCGAAACATATCGGCCGAAAATGGCACTTTTGGTTAAATGCCGAAAGTGCAATTTTTCTGCCGATATAGCGGTGCATCCTTGTATTCTCTCCTCCCCGCTGGGCGCTAATCTGTGTCCCAGCGGGGAGGAGAGAAAGTGTCACAGGCGGCTGAGCGCTGCGGGAGGAGAGTGCTGTGAGCGGCCAGCGTCTCTCTTCCCCGCACCGATCAGCCTCCTGTGACAGATCAGGAGAGCGGTGTGTGGGTGGAGACAGCCAGCGCTGTCACAGGAGGCTGGGCTCTCCTCTGTACACCGTTCGCTCAGCTCAGCCTCCTGTGATAGCCAATCCAGGATGGAGAGCGGGTACAAGCAGTCGGTGATGATTGATCGCTGAGTGTTTGTAAATAATTGAGGACAGAGTATGGTTACTATATCCTCATTTATGAATGAATGGGAAGTGATCTACATCACTTCCTGTTCATTCATGATAGTGGTTATAGTAAACATACTCTGTCCTAATGTTATGAATGATCAGGAACACTCAGTATAGAGGATTCCTGTTCATTGATAACAGGGGCTGCAGAAAAAGAGATTGAGGACTCTGTGACCTCAATCTCTTTTTCTATATTAAAAGGGAAATATCAGGGGTCTGCTTAGATCCCTAATATTTCCCCAAAGCCCCTAAAAGTAAAATAAAAATATTTCATAACAATAAATAAAAAAAATATATAAAAAAAACTAAAAAGTTTTTGAAATATAAATAAAAATAAAATATTTGTAAAAAGTTGAAATAAAAAACATTTCCGGTTTCGGCCCGACATTTTTTGTTGTTTCGGTTTTAAAATTTTCATTTCTGCGCACCTCTGGTTCCAACCATCCTTGCTGGATGGTTGGAACTCTATGTGTTTCAGCCCTTTGACTGGAGGGTCTGAAACACATAGAGGGCGGGTGGGAACACCCTCAGCTCTCAGGTGGGCAGGAACAGAGCAGAGATTTATGGCAGGGAGAACCAACTGTGGAGTATCCAAGAAATAAGAAGCTAGGGGCTGACGCAGCCCACCTCCACCTATAAATTATCTTGGCTGGCTCCCTTTTATCTTGGTAATCTGCTGCAATGCAAGAGAAGAAATATCAAAACACATCCCCCTGCAGGCTCCTTGCATTTGCCCACCTCCTTGTGCAAGATTACTGGCCTTGTCGCTGGTAATTTCCTCTGGTGGGTGGAGCCTGTTGAGTCCCTCCCACAGCTCTGCTCTCTGCACGGGCTATATAGAGCACAGTGATGATGTCACTGCTACTTTACAGGGTGATATCTGACTTGGCAAAGGCATTCGGTGCACACAAAGTAGATTTATATCCTTTGTGACTATTGAGGAATATATTTAAATAAAATCTTTTTTGCCCGTTGTTCGGCATTAATTCATCGAATCTTTTTTTTATTCCAGCACAAGCGATAAAGAAGTAAAGCCCGGGCCTCATTAATTAGAGATCACAGACCACCTGCATTGTAAGTGTATAATGCTATGTTTGCGGGTCAGCTAAGAAACAAGAAGAAAAATGTCATCAGATACAAATATCAGTAATTAGCAATTTAGCTTTCCACATAGAGATCCGCCAGATCCATTCTTCTGCCGCCCTGAAGGAGCTCTTGTCGGCTTATAATTTGTGGCTTTACGAATGCCGTGTACAGCGGCTGTGGGGGAGCTCAAGTGCAGCTATGCAAACGGAGAACTGCACGGTAATTGAGGTGCTATTCTTCAAACCACTTGACTGTTCTGTATTGTGTCCGGGATGAATGGCTGCGGTCTATTATGCAAATGTGCAAATTATATTTACAAGGCAGC
>NW_017306577.1:967297-967946 GCF_000935625.1 Nanorana parkeri
CTTGTATCAGCGGGGCTGGAGTGTGAATGGAAGGAGCAGTACCAGGAGCCAATCAGATCGTGTGCTGACAAGAGAGGAGAGAGCAGAGTGACCCGCCCAAATACTAGTATCAGTATCGGTGCATCCCTAACTAAAACTGTTACTTTTTTTTTGTTCTACATTGTAACCGTCCAATCACAATTATCATTGTAAGTTATGTTAAAGAGGAATGTCGCCCTTATCTTAAATATAACAATAAAGACACCTTTAGAGATGCTTAGTCATGACAATCTTTAGGAAAACCTATCACACCTCAAACTAACCACTGAACTCTTTCTCAAACAATTCCTCCCCACGCAGCTACCTCCTCTTGTATCACTGGCCCCTCCCTTTTAGATTGTGAGCCCTCAGGGGCAGGGCCCTCCTTACCATCTTGTCTTGTATTGTATTGTGATTGTAATGTCTTCCTTATATTGTAGAGCGCTGCGCAAACTGTTGGCGCCATATAAATCCTGTATAATAATCGACAAACAGATACTTCTATATAATTGTCGGCTTTTTATTCTTTGAATACCCTATTTTTCTTTTCCACCCCATTCTTCTCACAGCGGCCATTTTCACTAAGGGCAGGTTAGATCTTCCATCACTTCCTGGAACTCCTATTCTGCCT
>NW_017306577.1:967970-980138 GCF_000935625.1 Nanorana parkeri
GGTCATGGAGACAATGCCTTTTCCATGACATTTTGCAGTATACAGATGACATTTTCCAGGAAGGCTCCCTGCATTCAACAGTGGGAGGATTGAAGTCAATGGTACTGCAGCCACACACCCTGCCCGCAGTGCGATCGCCCATACCCAGAAGGCAGGCACATTAGTGCCTGCGTTCCGGTCCGATCTGCAAACATGCTGCAAGCACTATTTTTGCAGATCGCACTGGACTAATGTGCCTGCCCTCCGGGTGTGGGCGACCGCACTGCGGGAGGGGGGTGGGGCTGTGTTGCCATTGACTTCAATGCAGCAACACGCCCCGTTCCAACCGCTGAATGCAGGGAACCGGCCGGGTTTTCAGAGGCCGAGCGCTCTGGAACGCAGACTTTGTGGTGCGAACCGGCCCTTGAATGCTGTACCAGGACAATAGCTGCACCTGGGCTACACTTCAGCAAAAGTAAAACTGATCATTTTATTCTGCTGTCATTACATGATAGTATTATGTATTATAAACAATTGCCATTTTCCATAAAATACTATGTCACCTTTTTTCATCCTTTCCCACCTCCACGCTGCTGATCTGCTCCCACTTCCTGTCTACATGCACTCCCTTCAGGATCAAATGCACATCATTTTTTTTTTCTATATTGGCGTCCTGATAATGACAACGGTGGACATTGTGTCCTCAATGTGTGTCAGCACGGCCGCTTCTTGTCCCCCACTAGGGACTCATATGACAGTGACAACACAGGAGAATAAATGGCAGACGGTTGTCACCCCATACCAGGAAGTGCCTGAACAGAGACCTTCATGGCAGGATCGCCAGGGATTATTTCAACTTATTATTTGAAATGAAAGCTGCAGATTCAAAAAGCCCGAAAGCCACTTTTGGGAAAACATAAACATCTCAAATGAGATTTTAGTGATTTGGGATCACGTCAGCATTAGGTTTGGAAATATATGGAGACGTCCCCTTAAAAGCTTGCTCAGCAGACTCAGCTTTAGTTTTGCGCGTCTGCGGAACTTAAATGATGTCTTGTCACGTACGCCTTGACCTTGTGCATGATGAGGAGTAGAGAAACCTCGGGCTAGTGGTGATGCTAATGCACATAGTTGTTATAGTAGTAATTGTGTATCCTATAAAGTAGATAAACAGAGAGAGTTCTCATTTAAATTGTCATTTTGCCGATTGCGGTGAAACGATCCCGCGTGCAGCTATTGGTGCGGAATAAATATAATCAGTTGGCTGTTCTATGACTGATTTCAGCTCTCACCTTTCCACAGCGCCCAAATCTCTCCTCTCACATTGAGATGAGCCACGTATGCATTCCCAGTGCGGCATGCACTGCCTGCTCTGACACCTGCTGCCTGCTCCAATGCAATAGAGTAGCAGGGGGTACAGAAGGTTTAGCAGAAGTGGGACGTAGGCAGTGGCGTAACAATCACCACAGCGACCCAAGCGGCCGCTATGTGGCCCGGTGCACAGTGGGGCCCGGCCAGATGCCGTGCAGAGCCGCCTGGGTCGCTATGGGATCCTCTGCTGCTGGCTTTCACTGGCGGCTGAAGACGAACACGCCGTTGTTCGGATCACTGACAGTAATCTGTGCAGCAGCGCGTCCCTCTCCACAGAGTCAATGAGAGCCAGCAGCGGCAGTGGAGGAGGCGGCGGGGCCCGTGGTCGGCAGCAGGGCAGGAGGCGGGGCCCGGTGACGAAGAAGGAGGCGGGCCCGGCAGAGTGGGCTCTGCAAGGGGTATAACTATAATCTTGCTAATGACATTTGCTGTTCCGAATCTGAGCTGCACTATCCTTCATACACTAAAGAAACAATAGCTCATAAAGAGTTCATGCCCTTAACCCTTCATGAGCTAGTTTCCTAAAACAATTCACAGTGATCTATAACATGAGGTCTGTATATTCTATAACAGGGGTAGGCAACCTTGGCACTCCAGCTGTGCTTTAACTACAAGTCCCATCATGACTCTGCCTCTGGGAGCCCTGCCCGTGCCTGTCAGTCTTGCGATGCCTCATGGGACTTGTATTATTATTATTATTATTATACAGGATTTATAGAGCGCCAACAGTTTGCGCAGCGCTGTACAATATAAGGAAGACATTACAGTCTCAATGCAATTCAAGACAAGATGGTAAGGAGGGCCCTGCCCCTGGGGGCTTACAATCTAATAGGGAGGGGCAAGTGATACATGAGGAGGTAGCTGTGTGGGGATGAATTGTATGAGAATGTGATGGTTCAGTGGTTAGGTTGAGGTGGGATCGGCTTCCCTGAAGAGATGAGTCTTAAGGGATCGCCTAAAGGCAGTCAGAGTGGGAGATAGTCGGACCGGTTAGAGTAAAGAGTTCCAGAGGATGGGAGAGACTCTAGTGAAGTCTTGGAGGTGAGCATGGGAGGAGTTGACGAGGGAGCTGGAAAGCAGGAGGTCTTTTGAAGAGCGGAGGGGGCGGTTATGGTGATACTTTGAGACCAGGTTTGAGATATAGCCGGGACAGAGTGGAGTTCTACAGCAGCTGGAGGGCCGAGGTTGCCCACCCCTACTCTATAATGCACATATTTGATGTTGAGCATCGACTTGTAATTATATGATATACGTATCTCTGTTCTTTTATTACATTTTTTTTATTGCTTGAGCTGCATGTACAGCCCTGAGAAAGTGGCCTGTGTTCCAAGAAACGCGTCAGTTTAAATTCAGCATATGCAAGGATATCTGTCATGTATATTGTACAACAAAGATGCTGTGATGAGTCCTTCTATAGCTAAAGGGTTTCTAAACCCTTTGGGGTTTTTTTTGCATATATACATGAGGCTAGCAAGCTGTAGATATATGCAAAAAGGTATACTGAGCCTAGGGTGACGGGAGGACGCTAGTTTGTGTCCTCCCGTTACCCTAAGGAAAACTATGGGGAAAAGCCTTAACCTCATAGTTCTCCTTTAAAGTGACATGAAACCCTCAGATTTTTTAACATAAACCAATACTGTAATGTGCGCCTTACTGTAATCCATGGTTGTTTCCCTTCTCTTTGCTTCTCTTCCTTTTAAATCCTCATGTCTTCTCATGCTTGGGGAGAACTTCCCTTTTCAGCTCAGGGCCTCTTCCTGTAGTGCTGGCTCAGATTACATGCCTATACAACCTTATACACAGACACCGTGTATCCATTCCTAAGACAAGGCAGTCTGCTGCAAAACAGAAGTTCTACCCAGCATGAGAACCGATACGGATTTAAAAGGAAGAGCAGCAAAGAGAAGGGAAACTACCATGGATTACAGTAAGGCGCACATTACACTATTGTTTTATGTTAAAAAATCTGAGGGTTTAATGTCACTTTAACAAAGCACATTTGTGAATCTCAAATCTTTCCATGAAAAAATACAATTAAATTGCTTTTCTGTATAAATGTTGAAATATTTGCATATCACAAAAAAAAAACCCTTTCCCCTTTTTGATATTTTGTTTTTTAGAGTTGTTCCGCCTCCCCAGTCTACGCATTGAAAGTGTGATGTCTGTCACTTACAGTTGTGGCGAGATGGCAGTAATCTCAGGGAGTTGGCTCAATCCATGTGACACCTTGAAGATCGTTGAGAAGTTTAATCCAAACAGTGCAGATCTTTACAACAGCGATCATTGGATAGGTCAAAAGAAGATCATGTGATCCACTCAGCAAAGGACATGTGGCTGAGATGCAGAATGGAATAGAATGAAGAAAGGTGAAGCTATCTAGAGGGGAAACCTGAACAATGGGGGGCGGGGGGGCAGGAAACAAATACCAGAGATACATGAAACACAAATAATCTCAAAGGCGTATAACAACACATGTGTAACATGACGATAGTATTTTATTGGGGGTTCAGGTACGCAAAAAGTGGGTGATGTCCTCAAACTTCCCATCACTTTCTATCAGAACACTCTCGCTCTGCTATTAACAGAACTCCGAGCTCAGTTCTGTGATTAACCCCCCACTGTCCTTAGGGGGCTACGCTCACTCCTTCACTGCATCTATGGATCGTGTTCACTTCTGGGTTTTACGCCAGGTGTCGCAGCTGCGACCAACCAGGCACAGCCAAGTTACGCAGTCAGATCCTTAAAGGAGGAGCCAGAGTAATCAGTCAACAGATGCCTGTGCACCGTTTATCCACATGTCGGCCAGGCGTCTTTGTGCCCATCCTGGTATACTGGTACAGTCCTGATGCCCATGTCTGAGAGTATCCTGGTACATTATCCTGCCACGCCAGTACCCTGGTATTCTGGTACATTATCCTGCCACGCCAGTACCCTGGTATTCTGGTATGCAAGTTCTGATGCTCCATTATGTTGCTATCCAATACATCACTCTTGCCGCTCTTCTCTCAAGTGACCCAAACCCATCCCCACCTAGGGGCGGATCCAGGGTCTAGTCTCGGGAGGGGCACTGCCAGAAAATAAGCCCCCCCCCCCCAAATCTGGCTCTTCCATTGCCACTGTGCCCATCCAGAGTGCAGAGCTCACTAAAGTGACGCAGAGCGCGGAGGTCAGTAAAGTGGCGCAGTGCGCGGAGGTCAGTAAGGTGACGCAGTGCGCGGAGGTGAGTAAGGTCACGCAGTGCGTGGAGGTCAGTAAGGTGACGCAGTGCGCGGAGGTCAGTAAGGTGACGCAGTGCACTGAGGTCAGTAAGGTGACGCAGTGCACAGAGGTCAGTAAGATGACGCAGTGCACGGAAGTCAGTAAGGTGACGCAGTGCAGAGCTCAGTAAGGTGACCCATTGCGGAAGTCAGTAAGGTGACGCAGTGCAGAGCTCAGTAAGGTGACGCAGTGGGGAGGTCAGTAATGTGACAGTGCGCAGAGGACAGTAATGTGACGCAGTGCGCGGAGGTCAGCAAGGGTGACGCAGTTCGGAGGTCAGTAAGGTGAAGCAGTGCGTGGAGGTCAGTAATGTGACACAGTGCGCAGAGGACAGTAATGTGACGCAGTGCGGAGGTCAGCAAGGTGACGCAGTGCGGAGGTCAGCAAGGTGACGCAGTTTGGGGCTCAGGAAGGTGACGCAGTGGGGAGGTCAGTAAGGTGAAGCAGTGCGTGGAGGTCAGTAATGTGACACAGTGCGCAGAGGACAGTAATGTGACGCAGTGCGCGGAGGTCAGTAATGTGACGCAGTGCGGAGGTCAGCAAGGTGACGCAGTGGGAAGGTCAGTGGTGTAAGATAGAAAAGGGACTTACAGTGGTGATGTGCTCTGTCCTCTTCTTCCTCTTCTTCAGGTGGTGGTGGGGGAGGGGGGAGCATCAATGTCTCCTCCATCCATGTGCAGCCCCAAGCAGCCTTGTCCTCTGCAGTCTGAAGGTCCCTTCCCGCTCTGCTGACAAATACCCAGGCAGCCAATGACGGTGCTGCACTCTCCCTCCCAGCTAATAGCAGCAGAGGTGGGCGGAGGAACATAGGAGCCTGTACGGCGATTCCTCTCCTCAGCGGCAGAGCCGAGCTGACAGGAGATCGTGCCTGCCGCAGAGGCGGACGCTTCTCAGGGAGGGGGGTTGGGGTAGATGCCTATGATGCCCGCACAGCGGCCGGGACATACAGCTGTAAAGACAATCTTGTAACTTTATAGTTCACTTCATTTGCATCTGGGTTTTTTTTTTTCTTTATTTTTTTTGTCCACCCTCCATGTGTGTTTTTATCTTCCTTGGCTGAATCTGCCCTTTAAATTGGCTCCAGATCACGAGGGAATCAAAACCAACCGATCTCCTGCCCGTTTGTCACATACGACGGCCAGAGGAAGAACCGGGAATCTTTTATTGATGATATTTAAAACATGTAAATGAGTCTTGATTACATCTGGAAGCGGAGTGCCTCTCTCATGCATGTTGATGCCTCTCCAGTGCAGCTTAGCAAACACCATTAATATTAATAGTATCCCTGGCTGTAATCTGAACCCATTAGCTCGACATTGATTGATACGGCTCCCACTCTCAGGCTAAAAATACGACCGATCACTCCAGGCTACCAAAGATACGACCGATCACAAGTTGCTACCAAAGAGAGAGATTGAAAAAAATATACATATATACACTATATTGCCAAAAGTATTGGGACACCCCTCCAAATCATTGGATTCAGGTGTTCCAATCCCCTCCATGGCCACTGGTGTATAAAATCACGCACCTCGGCATGCAGACGCTTCTACAAACATTTGTGAGAGAACGGGTCGCTCTCAGGAGCTCAGTGAATTCAAGCGTGGTACCGAGATAGGTTGTCACCTGTGCAATAAGTCCACCCGTGACATTTCCTGGCTACTAAATATTCCGCGGTCACCTGTTAGTGGTATTGTAACAAAGTGGGAACAACAGCAACTCAGCCATGGAGTGGTAGGCCACGTCACATGACAGAGCGGGGTCAGCGCATGCTGAAGCGCGCAGAAGTCGCCAACTGTCTGCAGAGTCAATAGCTACAGACCTCCAAACTCCATGCGGCCTTCAGATTGGCACAACAACAGTGCGTAGAGAGCTTCATGGAATGGGTTTCCATGGCCGAGCAGCTGCATCCAAGCCTTACATCACCAAGTGCAATGCAAAGCGTGGGATGCCGTGGTGTAAAGCACGCCGCCACTGGACTCTAGAGAAGCGGAGACGTGTTCTCTAGGTCCTGATAATGTTACAGAATACACAGACATTTTAGACAATTGTGCTTGGCCAACCTTGTGACAAGTTTGATGAAGGCCCTTTTCTGTTCCATCTTGACTGTCCCCCGAGCCAGCGCCATAAAGACATGGCTTGACCAGTTTGGTGTTGAGGAACTCGAGTGTCCGGCACAGAGCCCTGACCTCAACCCTACTGAACACCTTTGGGATGAAGTGGAACACCAACTGTAAAGGTGCCCACACACCTTGCGATAATCGTACGATAATCGCGGGAAATCCCGCGATCGTACGATTATCGCAAGGTGTGTGGAAGGCGTGCGACCGTTTCTACTGTACGTTCTCACAACTTTTATCTTAGGAACATGTTCGAAAACCCGCTGCGAATCGTATGATTTTTCGGAGGGTGTGTGGCATGCTCATAAGATAATTGCCGCACGGGCCGGTGTGCGCAAGCGCACACTGCCCGTTCAGCATTGCGGTCATCGGAAGCACGCCCCTCCGCGGGCGGGGGGTTGCGATCATCGCAAGTACGATCTGCTTGTCCAAGATGGGCAGATCGTAAGTTTTTTAATTACCTTACAACCATCGCAAGACAAAAGTCTTGCGATGGTTGTAAGGTGGTCTGTGGCCAGCATAAGTCAGGTCTTCTCCTCCAACATCAGGACCTGACCTCACAAATGGGTACAAACTGTGCTCTTCATACCTTGTGGTAACAGTTTGGTGAAGACCCTTTTCTGTTCCACCATGACTGTCCCCTGTGTACAAAGACAGCTCCATAAAGGCATGGTTTGATGGGTTTGGTGTGGAGGAGGAACTCCAGTGCCCTGCACAGAGTCCTGACCTCAACTAGGGTTGCCACCTGTCCAGGATTCACCCGGACAGTTCGGGTTTTGAATGCTGTGTCCGGGTTTCATGGCACCAGGAACCCGGACACAAGATGTCAGGTAGACGGGGGCAACCAAAATTAAGATAGGGGCTACTGCCCCTTACTGAAAATAGTCTCAACTGTGATATTTACATATTAATGGGTGGTGCCTTTTACATATGAATAAGCCATGACTCATTCTCCCCAAAAAATATGTCTGCGTGTCGGTAGAGTTCGGGTTTCGCTTGCAGTAAAGGTGGCAACCCTAACCTCAACCCTACTGAACAGCTGTGCGATAAATTGATGATTCATTACAGTGTATTAAAAAATAGTAAAAACTGTCCATTTGTCAGCTTATATAAAAATACACAAGTTGCTCATTTATTAAAACAGTTCACCAAATAAAAGGCCTATATGGGCCTATATAAAGCCTACAGGACAATGTAATGTTTTTTTATTTTAGTTTATTCATTTTTTTATATTTATTTGTATTTTATTATTTAAAGGAGAACTATGAGGGGGGTGCTTTTCACTCAGCCTCATAGTTCTAGCCGACCTGTGACAATGAAACTGTCACAGGTCGGCTCAGTAGATCGGGAGGTGAGCGAACACATACCGGCGTTCGCTCACTTCTCGATCCTGTCACGGCGCGCTCTGCCGTGACAGGGGTGTGGTCCGATCCCCCCCTCCCCGCTCCGATCATCCAGCGCTGACTGGCGGAACGGACGGGGGAGGGGGCGGGTACAGCTGGCTCTGCTTCTAGATAGGCAGAGCCAGCTGTCACTCACGCAGCCGGGCGGATCCCGGCCCAATTGTCGGGATCCGCTTCAGCTGCGGCGTCTCAGTATACCGCGAGCTACAGCTCCCTATATACTGAGCCTAGGGTGACGGGAGGACGCTAGTTTGTGTCTATGGGGAAAAGCCCTAACCCCATAGTTCTCCTTTAAGGTAAGTAAACGAATCACAGCCATTGCTAAGTTAATCAATACTAATTCTGCTACATTTTGTTCTGGGCATCAGAGCTTCAAAGGCCTCCTGACATGAAGGGGTTAATGGGTGTGAAAATAAACGTATTATTTCTATCCTGGTTCTATATTCTCTAATGGGTCTGATTGATCCTGGACACATTCACTTTGCTCTCACCTGGTGGTCTCCAGGTTACCTGTAAATGTTTCTGTTCAGCAGTAGCCTTGGAACCGTCGCAGTGCGTGCAAGCTGAGTAGATCACAGCGCCGGATAAGAGCAGAAGGTACCAATTAGATGGAGCTGCTGAGCATTGGCAAATACCAGATACTTGACAGATGAGAGCAAAGGATGGTTCTGTTTACGTCTCAGATTAAAGATCTGACACATTTCTTGGGGAAGAAGTCGCTTGTTATTGTGCTTGACGGAGCTAATCAGGAAAACTCACAGCTGAGAAGTATTTTTATTTTATGTATTTTTACTTAAGAGTGCTGAGAATGCCATTTGTCCAACTTGTCTATTATTATAGATCGGTGACATCACTGAGAATGTATCCTATCCATTCACTAGAGACTGGTGACATCACTGAGAATGCAGCCTATCCATTCACTAGACGCCGGTGACATCACTGAGAATGGAGCCTATTAATGGAGAAGAGATGACATCTTTGGTATAAGACACAAGATTTACTCTCCTTTAGCTGTGTATCTGATTGATGAACAATACAGAATTGTGTCTAGTGCAGAGTAATCTACTTGGCAGACCACTGCTCTTAATCACGGACATCGTCATCATCAGCTCCATAATCTTCTCCGACTCCTCTTCCTTCATACAAAGGTGTCTCCGTAGGGAAGGAGGTGAGAGCCTGATTGCCATAATTAGTGAGGTGACAATGGCACTTTAACTAATTGTGAGAAAGTCATTAGCTCTGCATGTAAAATATTCGGCAACGCTGAGTCACACTTCAGGACGGCTCTTCCTTTCACCTCCTGCGATTCAGTTGCAGCTGTGCTCCCATCAGATGAGACGATTACACGCACACCGTATACTGTATATACAATCTATTTATGGAAAGGAAATAAAGTAACTTATAAAATATCAACAAGAAGGGGGCCTGCAGGTCCTGACGGAGGATCAGCCTCTCATTAGGCCAGGGGTGCCCAATAGGTAGATGGTGATCTAGCAGTAGCTGTCAACGCTGATGCCGGTAGATCAGGAAGGGGGGGAATGGCGGCCCCTTTATTCCATTTTGGTATATTTATTTAGCTGTGCACCTGATCACCTATTAGACTGCTGAGCCGAGCTCCCCGACACCTTTCTGGTGGATTCTGGTGGTTGAAGTGCTATGTATTACATCAAAGAATATTAGTTTACACAGCTTGTTGCACCACACTGTTTGCAAAATACAGCAAGGAGAGACAGTCAGGAGAGAGAGGAAAGACAGCCAGGGGAGAGAGAGCAAGAAGAGACACCCAAGAGAGGGAAGAGAGACAGCCAGGAGAGAAAACGAGGAATGTCAGCCAGGAGAGAGAGAGAGAGCGGGCAAAGACAGCCAGGAGAGACAGCCAGGAGGATGAGCAAGGAGAGACTGCCAGGAGAGAGAGCAAGGAGAGACAGCCAGGAGAGAGAGCGAGGAGAGACAGCCAGGAGAGTGAGGAGAGACAGCCAGGAGGATGAGCAAGGAGAGACTGCTAGGAGAGCGAGGAGAGACAGCCAGGAGAGCGAGGAGAGACAGCCAGGAGAGGGAGAGCGAGGGAGTTTTTTTTTTTTCGTTGGTAGATCTCATGTAGCTCGTCATTTGAAAAGTAGATCTTAACACAAAAATTGTGGGCGCCCCTGCACTGTGGTAATATTCAGCTCCTAAATTTGGCTTTTGGCACAGGGGTTCAGCTCCGTATATTTTGGCACTCAAATATATAGAATTTTCTTTTTTTTTAAACTTATCACAAAAAAGAAACAATTTATTCATTTATTTTTTACAAAATTACACTTTCTTTTAAACTTAAAACTAACATTTACCCTTAAAGTTCAACCCCAGCCATCTGTGTCCCTAATTGGGGGCTTTACTCCCATTTCATGTCAAAACTAAAAATGAGCTCTAAATTTGCAGATTCCATAATTGCCAAAGGTTCAAGGTAAAAAAACAATGCTCCCACATTTGACCACAGTGAACGGTTCTTTGTTATGTAAAGTAAAAATATCGATTACATACAGTGCTATGTGTGACATGAGCCCATGGATAAGTCATCAATATCCTCAGTTCACCTTCTGACTTTCTAATGAATGGACCAAAAGTCCATTACTAAGGAAGTTCCATTCATTAGGATAGGACATTTTGTATCATTGGGCCGGAGCAGCGTTTCTCATCCTTTTTTTAGTCACGGCCCCCTTTAAAAATATGACAAATTTTGAGGCACCCCAGTATACCACTTTTAGGCTTTTGTTTTAAATGCCGGTACTGGGCTCTAAAGCTTCTTTTTTGGAGGGGGGACAGGGCAAGGCCTTGCTGCACAGAAATTATTGTACACCTTGATGAAAAATTCGGTTCGGATATTTAGTTATTTCGGGTTTCGGATTCGGACGAAAACAGAAATTTTCGTTAGTTTCGGATGAGTTTACGAATATTCGTTGCGAATACCACAGAAAACCATATACAGATATTAATACTAAAGCTGAGGCTCCCAGACATGAATGGTATTCGGGATCTGATTTTCCGAATTGCATTCAGGAGCTCCCAAATGCCATTCAGGTCTGGGAGCCATATACATATATTACTAAAGCTGAGGCTCCCAGACCCGACTGGCATCCAGGAGCTCCTGATTGCAATTCGGAAATTCGGATCCCGAATGCCATTCGGGTCTAGGAGCCTCAACTTTAGTATTATATGTATATGGCTCCCATGTTGCCGTAACGGAAATTCGCCTTCAGACCCATCCGGATGCATTAAACCGAAAAACACATCTGATTGGCCAGAAAAGTCCCATTCAATTTAGTTTTTGAACAAAATTCGGACGTGGTCCAAATTTCGGAAACGGAAATTTGGATTCTGACACATTCGGATTCGGAAAATCGAATGCGTCCGAATTTTGGAAAATCCGTACGAATTTTGATGCGTAACGAAACTAATCGCGCATGTCTATTTGATACCGACTACTCCAGCTTGTTAAAAAGTTATCCCTTGTCACCCGGGCCCCTGTTTTTCCCAGATACTGGGGGGAATATTAAAAAAATCAGGACAAGTTTTTGGTCCATCATCCAATTTAAGGAAAAATAAACTCCAAACCGAGAGGCAAAACGCCTTATTCAGAGAGAGTTTATGATGCAAAAAAAAAATGAATATTGGATTCAAAATCTAAATGTATTTCAGGCGGCCCGGCCACATTTTTATGTATTTAGTTGGAGAAAAGTAATTTATTTTCTCTCTAAGTGAAACATAAAAAAAAAAACCTCATCTCATCGCAGGAGCGCGCCGATTGATTTATACACGGTCCACTGGCTAATACCGGGCCTGGTATTTTGGGATATTGCGGTTTGCCAGCAGCAGGAAAAAGCTGGAAGGGCTGAATATTCAGGAGGGTAATTATTTCCCTTGTATCTACAACGGTTGTGTCTAAGTTCATTACAAGACTGACGGAAGACAAAATCAGGTCCGGTTTATGTAACAAGACTGCCAAAGATTGACATTAATATTTATCAAAGGCTCTTTTAACCGATATCACCTCGTAC
>NW_017306577.1:980178-988475 GCF_000935625.1 Nanorana parkeri
AATCAATAAAATCCTCATCATCATCAACTATTAAAAGGTAAAATAACAAAACTAACTTGCAATATACTGTGTCATTCATCCCACTTCCTCTGTGCCAGGTTCATCCTGGACCCCCTCCCAACCTGTGACTGAACAGTGAATGGAGAAGCAGCCCAGTGGCAAGCTCATCTCTCTGTCACACTGCTCTCTCTGCCTATCAGCATGCTTCTTATCAGCATATTAACTGATTGGTTCCCTGTATTCCTCCTTCCTCTCACACTCCAGACCAAAACACAAATCGTACAAACAGCGCTCTTGTAATTGTAATAAGGGGGTGAACAGTGTATGACCCTAGATCGTGTGCAGCCCTGAAACCCAGGAGGAGTGCCTGTGTATCTGCAAACTTGAAACAAAAAAACCCAAAAGGGCGCAACACTGGGTGGGCTAACTGACCGGGTCGGAAGACCCAGGGAAGATGACAGGAAAATTGTGTGACAATGGGTGCAATGGGCGAAAAACCAATGGATAGCTGAGGAAAAAGAATAAGCACTTACATTTTAATTCATGGGACCAGAGGATGGACGGCCGGTGCGAAGGATCGGGTCATCCGTGGTATCTACCTGGAACTGGTGAGCCGGGGGATGTGCATCCACACGGGGAGAGGAGGCTGTGGGCGAGGGAAAAAAGGGGGGGGGGAGAGAAACCACAGGAATGGGGACTCAGTCCGTGGCCCGCTGTGTGAGTCCAGGGGCTGAGTTGTGTGGGAGAGAATCAGCGGTGTCAGAAGCAGGCAGAGCTGCTGTGACCGCGGCTGTGGCTCGAGCTGCTCGGTCACTGTCGGCGGGGTGGAAAGTCAGTGAGCAACGCGTTTCGAGGAGTGATACCTCTTTTTCAAGCTCGAGAAGGAACATATGTTCCTTCTCGAGCTTGAAAAAGAGGTATCACTCCTCGAAACGCGTTGCTCACTGCCTTTCCACCCCGCCACTACCCTCTTCCTATCACAGACCCGACTGATAGCTGACAACTCTCAGCCCACGGCACCCGCACACTACCCCAGCCTGCGCCGACAGTGACCGAGCAGCACGAGCCGCAGCCGCGGTCACAGCAGCTCTGCCTGCTTCTGACACCGCTGATTCTTTCCCACACAACTCAGCCCCTGGACTCACACAGCGGGCCACGGACTGAGTCCCCATTCCTGTGGTTGCTTTTTCCCCCCCTTTTCTTCCTCGCCCACAGCCTCCTCTCCCCGTGTGGATGCACATCCCCTGGCTCACCAGTTCCAGGTAGATACCACGGATGACCCGATCCCTCGCACCGGCCGTCCATCCTCTGGTCCCATGAATTAAAATGTAAGTGCTTATTCTTTTTCCTCAGCTATCCATTGGTTTTTCGCCCAGTGCACCCATTGTCACACAATTTTCCTGTCATCTTCCCTGGGTCTTCCGACCCGGTCAGTTAGCCCACCCAGTGTTGCGCCCTTTTGGTTTGTTTTTGTTTTTTTTCTAGTTCACACTCCAGACCAGAGGATCATACCAGATGGAATTCAGGTACTCAGATTCAGAAAAGACCGGCAAGTACTGCTGCGTGCACGGGCGTATCGGGCCGCTTCCGGGAAGGACAGGTGCTGAGTGTGATTAGTACGCAGCCCCCGTCCTTCTCTATGGGAATATGCGGCCGTACGCTCACCCCAAGTGCAGGTCCGTACGGGTGGGTATCCCGGCTCGGACACAGACAGAATCCATACTGTCAGCGTAGGAGTATGGACACCCGCACGGACGTGCAGGGCGGGGTGAGCGTACGGCCGCGTAGTCCCATAGAGAAGGACGCGGGCTGCGTACTAATCACACGCAGCACCTGCCCGATACGCCCGTGCACGCAGCGCGGAGCTGAACGTGCCGGCCGTTTCTCGTGTGAATGAGGCCTAAAGGTGAACGTTATATGGAAACAGATGACTTTGCGCCGCCCCGTATAAATGATTGCTCGGCATTTACTGAAAATTAAACTTAAGGTAACCCAAGGAAGGAAATATCCTGTCAATGTGATTTGTGCATTTTTGATTGCATATAAATGAATTCCATCCAGGTGCCCGGAAAAAATATATATATTTCTGCAGCAGAAGCATTTGCAAATAAATACAAATAATAAATCACAAAGCCGCGAGAGAAAATCGCATGTTGTCAAACCCTGCGCGCAAGATGCATAACGGGAAATGAATTGCTAATAGTTGCAATTAGCCGGATAAACTTCTGGAGGGTTTTTGCCGTTCGCCGGGTTCGTTTTTGTTTTTTTTCTTCCCGAATATAAAATATATTTTGCTAATGGAACGGAGGCACGGCTGAAATTGATGCGGGGAGTAATGAGGAACCGTACGTTCTCAGCCTGACACCTGCATAATAAATCTGTTTGAAAGAACCAATTATTCAGTATTATGTTGTTTAAATGGCACGGGTTCAACGTCAGGAAGATGGAGGGAAGAAAAAGATGCAGGAGCTGGCGGCTGAGAAGGAGGGGTCATCATCGTCCTTCCAACTCCATGCAAGCAGCTCGAGCCGAACTCCGGGCACAAAACTTTAATTTGAATATATTATTCCGCAAGAGACACAAAGTATATAAATCCACTTTGTGTGCAACAAATACCTTTTCCAACCCATTTATTACCTTGTACAAGTAACAATGACATCATCATCAGGCTTTAATAGGCCCCACTCCCCGGCATTTGTGGTCAGTGGCAGGCTTAGGCTGTAATAGGAACCCCTCTTCCATTCCCCAGCATTGGTGGTCAGTAGGAGGTTGAGGCTGTAATATGAACCACCCTCTGCAGCATTAGTTGTCAGCGACAGGGTTAGGCAGTAGTAGGAACTCCCCTACCCCAGCATTGGTGGTCAGTGGCAGACTTAGGCTGTAATAGGAACCCCCCTCCCCGGCATTAGGGGTCAGTGATAGGCTTAGGCTGTAATAGGAACCCCCCTCCCCAGCATTGGTGGTCAGTGGCAGGCTGTAATAGGAGCCCCCTCCCCAGCATTGGTGGTCATTAACAGGCTTAGGCTGTAGTAGGAACTCCCCTCCCTTAGCATTGGTGGTCAGTGGCAGGCTGTAATAGGAGCCCCCTCCCCAGCATTGGTGGTCAGTGGCAGGCTGTAATAGGAGCCCCCTCCCCAGCATTGGTGGTCAGTGGCAGGCTGTAATAGGATCCCCCTCCCCAGCATTGGTGGTCAGTGGCAGGCTGTAATAGGATCCCCCTCCCCAGCATTGGTGGTCATTAACAGGCTAAGACTGTAGTAGGAACTCCCCTCCCCAGCATTGGTGGTCAGTGGTAGGCTGAGGCTGTAATAGGAACCCCCCTCCCCAGCATTTCCTCTTAAACTTTTTCGACTTTTTGGCAAGAGGAATAGGCACCCACATCTTCTATAGATCTCTGCACTATTTGGTGAATATTCATATATCTGTAATTACACCGTGTCGCACCTGCAAAGCTGGATTTGGCTCCTGTCATTGTCATTTAAGCAATTGTCCACCATGGAGTGGGGCTGAGCGAATGGATGTCTGTCCAGCGGCAGTGCCCATCATCATTACTATGGACCAGCTCCGATGGTGGACCATGACTGTGCAATGATGATGTAATCTCTATTAGACACCTAAGACTAACTGGAAGACAGATATAGAGAGCTGTCACACTCTAACAGGAAGTGCCAGAACACGCATCTTCCTATCAGGATCTCCAGGGATTAATAAAATGATACAAAATAACAAAATTGAGAACAACTTTTGAAATGACAAGAACACGTTCAAGCTTATATGAGATTTTAGTCATTGGGTTTACATCTACTTCGTACAAGGTCCATGGAACTATCCGTCCAGAAAGATCTGCAGCTACGGGGCAGTGCGTTAAAGGAGAATTATGAGGCTAGCGATTTTCACTCAGCCTCATAATCTGAGCCGACCTGTGACAATGAAACTGTCACACGTCGGCCTCAGTAGATCGGGAAGTGAGCAAACACATAGCGGCGCTCGCTCACTTCTCGCTCTATCCGTGCAGAGAGCCGTGACTGTCACTCACGGCTCCATGCAGGGATTCCCCCCCCCCTCCCCTGTCCGATCCTCCAGCGCTGACTGGCGGAACGGACGGGGGAGGGGGCGGGTACAGCTGGCTCTGCCTCTAGATAGGCAGAGCCAGCTGTGCGCAGCTGGGCTGATCCCGGCACAATTGTCGGTATCCGTTCCGGCTGCGGCGTCTCAGTACAGCTCGCGGTATACTGAGCTTTGGGTCACGGGAGGACACTAGTTTGTGTCCTCCCGTTACCCTTAGGAGAACTATGGGGAAAAGCCCTGACCCCATAGTTCTCCTTTAAATATGACCCATTGGAGGGTATACATAAAATCCGGCCTCCTTTCGCCTCTTCATTCTGCGACATGACTTCTCCCGGCTGAGAGGTGCATTGCGCACTACAACTCAACTCCTAATTAAACCAGAGCGTGCCAGAAGCCGCAACGCTTCTCCCTATTCCCTCCTTACACGAGAAGTAGCATAAATAGTTCATTAACTCGGTCATATACACAATGTATACTCTGCGGTTAATTGTCGCGCCGCAGAAGGCGGCAATAAAGGGTTTTGTGGGATAATTACTCTCTAGAAAGCAGAATATCGAAGCAGAACGTTCCCTGTTTTTGTTTTCCCGCTCAGGTTATTAGTCTGCGCAATCGGCAAACAGTTTTTTCTCTATTCGCCCAATAATTAAACTGGGAGTCATGTGACCCGCCTGCCATTATTCGCCCTTCTTAAACGCCCCGGATTAATCTGCGGGCGCGCGGTCACATTCCATCATCCGCCTCTGAGATGCTATTGTGTTTCGCTGTGAAGAAGCAGAAGGTGGATGCTACGGAGGCGGACCATTTCCATGCATTAGGTGCCGCGTCAGCGTTCTTCTCCCAGCCAGCTTATTAAGTGTCTTTTTTACGCTCTCCGCTGTGTTCGCTCGGTCCAATAACAGCTCCATTTGCTCGCTCCGGTGAACTTTTGTGGTTTTAACAACGGGCCTATTATGCATCGGATATTTGTTTGCACGCTGCAAAATTAATTTCTTTGAATGCTGCTGCAAAACCAAATGTTAAAAAGGAAGTCGCGGCGAGCACCTATTCTGATAAACCGTCGTGACGTTATCCGCAAAGTCATTTTTGATAAAGTTTTAATATTTGTGTTTACCTCCTGTACACTATATTCCTAATCATTCATGTGTAAGCTCTTTAATAGCTGCTCTTTAATGTGCAAGATAGTGCAGTTAGCATCCTTGCTGAATGACTGTTAAACAAATAATGGATAAACTAGCCATTAGTTAAGCCAAGTGCAGGTAGGTGGCACCCCCTCCATCCATATTGGTGGCACCACCTTGGCCCCCATTGGTTGTAGTTACTTCACCCCCATTAGTGCCTCCCCCTTCACCCCCATTGGTGGCATCCCCTTCACGCCATTGATGCCACCTCCTTCACATCCATTTGTGAGATCCCCTTCAACCCCATTGGTGCCATCTCCTTCACCCCATTGGTGACACTGCCTTTGTCCTATTGGTTGCACCCCCTTCACCTCAATTGGTGCCACACCCTTCACCCCCATTGGTGGCATCCCGTTCAACCTCATTGGTGCCATCTCCTTAACCCCCATTGGGGGCTCCCCTTCACCCCCATTGGTTACACTGCCTTTGCCCTATTGGTTGCACCTCTTCACCCCCATTGGTGCCACCCCCTTCACCCTCATTATTGGTGGCATTCCCTCTACCCCCTTTGGTTCTGCCCCTTCACCCCCATTGATGGCACTCCTATCACCCCCATTAGTGCCAATCCATTCACCCCATTGGTGCTATCCCCTTCACCCCCATTGGTGGCACTCCCTTCGCCTCTATTGGTGGCACTCCTTAACCCCCATTAATGCCACCCCTTTGGACCCCATTGTTGGCACCCCCTTTAAACCAGTTTTTTCAGAAGCCTCCCTCAAACCCTCCACCCAATGCCTCACACTTCCAGCCTTGGAGATATCTGGCTGCATCCAAGGTGTGCCAGGCTGGTATTTTTGGAAGAAGGAGAACGGTCTTTTTATAAATCAGAGGGTATCTAACACCAAAAACAAATATTTAATATCAGTTTGCCAGTTTATGCTTTTTTTTCCAGGCTTTCTTCACTTTATTTTTACCTGGTGATCTCCCTTCGTGTCTTCACTTATTTCTCAATGGTATCAATGGTTGTCACACAAACAAATATAGACTGGAAATAGACTTTGGACTGGCACCATTGTATGATTGGTGATGTCGCAATATTGTATTGTGTGTTATAATGTTGTTTTTGGCGCTTCTGTGTATATTTTTATGATGTGAGTGACACTGGGCACAGCCAATAGCATAGGAGGAGCCAAATATCTAAGGTTGCATACTTCCTAATCCAGTCCTCCCTCTCTCGACCTTCAGGGGGTTCCTGCGTTTCCGGCAAATCTACATACCAATCGGGGATCGACATCTCCGCAAGATCCAGGCGGCTGCAGAAATCATGGATATCCTCAGGTAAGCGTATTGTGGCCGTCTGTCCTCGATGGGTCGCCACTAGACAGAATGGGAAGCGCCAGCGGTATAGTATACCTTTGTCCCGGAGACATGCCAGGAGAGGACGCAGGGCCCTGCGTTGTTGTAGAGTGATCACCGATAAGTCCTGAAATAGCTGCACTCCGCATCCCTCAATCGACATCGCTTCACTCGTTCTGGCCTTTTGGAGAATCTCTTCTTTCAGAGGGAAGCTGTGCAAGCAACAGATGATATCTCTAGGCCCATCGTCAGCTGCCGCCCTCAGCTTCAGGGCGCGGTGCGATCTGACCAGCTCTATCGTGGATTCCGCCGGTCGCTCCGGCAGGTCATTAAAGAGGTGCCGCAGTGTGTCTGGTATAGCGTTCGGCAGCACTCTCTCGGGGATACCTCTCACTCTGATGTTGGCTCTGCGGCCTCTGTTGTCGAAGGTCCTCTAGGTGTCTGCTCATTTCAATAAGGGTACTAACCGTGGTGTTCCTCTGCTCAAGTAGGTGACTGAGCGTCTCGTCTCTTTGGCGGCCTGCACGTTCCACTGCAGTCAGGCAGTGTCCGACATCTTGGATGTCTCTACGGAGCTCCGATACTGCGTCACACAGAGCTGCTTTAATATCTGAGGCCGTGGAGGAGAGTTCTGATTTATTCGGTAGGTTTTGTAGGTAGGAGGGTATTTGGGTCTCTTGTATGTCGCCTCCGTCTACGTGTCTCGGGGGCCTTTCCTTTCCCCGGTCTGTTCTGGTCCGGCGCCATATTGGGTGAGGCCGGGTCCACAGCGTCTGACTTCTAGGACCTGAAAATGTCTGGGACTTGTTTGCCTGTTCGGGATTTGGAGGGTGTCGGGGCCCTGGTCAGGTAATCTTGCTTCCCGATCTTCATAGTGGTCCACAAAGTGCAAAAGAAGCTTCGTATGGGTCCCCTTTGGCCAGAGCTCTTAACTCAAGCTGCCATCAGCCTCGCGGTGCAGACCACGCCCCAATATACAGTATACTCTCTATATAGTTCCTGACATCAACATGGCAGCATACGAATGGGTATGGCTCCGCCTCCCGCCAAATCACAGGACCAGTTATACTATAAATTAAAACACACCTCCCAAGGCAGTCATGGTCGTAAGAAGTACTCAATGCGAAAGCCATGGGAAGGTCCCGTATGCTGCCATGTATTGGCGTCAGGAAAGAAAAATTACCGATAGGCAAGTATACAATTTTCTGTTTTATATATATATATATATATATATATACAGTATATTGTATATACAGTATGTTATGATGTAGTATTTTTGTTATAGCATATATTAAGTTTATATAGCATTTGCCTTCCTGACACAGCGCCTTCTGCGCACTTTGTACATAGTCATGAACAAATATTTATGCTGCAAATTGACAGTGACCGTCCTCGTTAGCTTTCACACCAAACAGCGTTCAGCATATTTAACCTCGGCCCCATCCGCCTTCTAGATTCTTATTCCATTTAAATTAATTTTATTTTTTTGCTCAGGTTCATGAGCAATAAACCGATGAAATGAGCGCAAGCCTCAACATTCTCATCCTGGGAGATTTTCGAGTAAATTGGAAATATATGTAATTATGTGAATTTTATTTTCTTGGTATCCTTCTTCTTTTTTTTATTATTATTATTGAGCATTGTTTCATGTTAGTGCTCCCTTGATTGCATAAGTCATTAAGGCTTCAGAGCGGCAGTCGTACGTATTTTTCAAAGAAAAGGTGCATAATTGGCCGCACACAGGGAGGTGTGGGG
>NW_017306577.1:988654-990777 GCF_000935625.1 Nanorana parkeri
GCAAAAGGAGATCCAGAATCACTTAAGCTTCAACCCACACAGCTGTTCCTTAAAAATAAAGTGGGGAATTTTGTTGTAAATGCCTCTCCTTGTGTACAAAAAAAATAAAACATTCTTGTTTATGATAATTATGATGATTATTATTATTATTATTATTATTATTATTATTATTATTATTATTATTATTAATAAAAATCTAAATATATAAGTTCACTTTTCAACCGGGCCGTATAATAACATAAACATATAATAATACAAAATAATAACAATTGTTATTAATAATATTATTATTAGGGATGCCCCAATACCATTTTTTCAAGTACAAGTACTGTCCCACAGGTACTCGCCGATACCAATTATCAATACTTTTTCTTAAAGGGACATGCAACATTTTTTCTAAAACAAAACAGACTGATGATTTTAGGGCAGTTTCTTTAGAATTATGAAATACTGTAACTCATTCCATAATTTTTCAGCAATAGAGAATGACAACCAGCAATCATGGATTGCTGAGATAGCCGGTTGCCATTTTCTATTGCTGTATAATTATTGATCCCATCAATCCATAATTATACAGCAATTACACAGGGTTATGTGCGGTCTCACCAGGGCTGCCTTTGGGTCTCTCCAGGGCTGCCTTTGGGTCTCACCAGGGCAGCGTGCAGATCTAACCAGGGCTGTAGGTGCCAGGCTGCCTGGGCGGTGCTGGAGGGTGCCAGGCACCAGGGCTGTATGGCGGTGTAGGGCTGTCCTTTGCTGTGTTTGTCTCTGTGGGCGGCAGAAAAGAGGAGGATGAGATGTGGAGCCGGACTAGCACTGTCCAAGACAGCTGCCTGAGGTCCCCGGCAGGCTGCCTAAGGTCCCCAGCAGGCTGCCTAAGGTCCCCAGCAAGCGCGGAACCTCAGGCAGCCAAACTCATTAAAAACTTTAAAGGGCCAGTATCGGCCTTCAGTATCAGGGCATTTTCACAAATACTCGTGAAAATGCCCGGTATTGGTTTCGGGACATCCGTAATTATTATTATTATTAATAATTATGGTTTTTTAAATTCAAAATCAAAATATATAAGTGCTCTTTTTTACAGGGCTTTATAATAACATAAATTGGATTTGGTCTACTTTAAAGGGCCAGTCCACCAATAAATTTATATTCTAGTTATGGGGGAAGCATTGGTTACACCAACAGCAAGAGTTCCCTGTTACAATTCCCAACTCTATTCTCACCCAACTGGGAGGTTTCGGTGTTCCCGTCCACCTTTGTGTGGCCCACCTCCTCTTATTACATCCTCCGTAATATAAAATAAATAAGAATCCAACATGGAGAGTGGAAACCCCCCTAAATGATTAAGGGAAAGTAAATAGAAGAAGCTACTGGGGCGGAGATTAAAAAAAGATCCTGCACCCGAACACAGAAGGAGCAAAAGGCGATGGGATCTGTATCTTTATTGGCGTCTCTATATTCTTAATTCTATTTTGGTTAGGAGTTCTCCTGAGTGAAATTGATACTTTTCACTTTTCAATTTTCACTTCACTACCCTCTCCTTTTCGTTTCCACTTATCAGCAGATAAATTGGTATTCCCACATATAATATTATCACTGATTGGCTTATTTTGCAGTGCAGTAAAATATAACAAAATACAACACGCTTTATGGATCTCACAACCTCCGACTCGGAGCGGGGAGGGGGGAATCCAGCCCATCCCCTGTCACTGCAGAGAGCCGTGACAGGATCGAGAGGTGAGCGAACGACGGTATGTGTTCGCTCCCCTCCCGATCTACTGAGCCGACCTGTGACAGTCTCATTGTCACAGGTCGGCTAGAACTATGAGGTGAGTGAAAAGCCCCTCCCCCTCATAGTTCTCCTTTAGGCCCCGTTCCCACTGCGCGATATGCAAATCGCGCGTTTGTCGCGCGATTTGCATATTGCGCGACATCGCGAGATTTGCCGCGCGATGTCGCGTTCAAGCTTGCATTGAGCAAGCTTGAATCGCGGCTAAATCCGCTCAAAAAAGGGTCCTGCTGTAGCGACACACGACCCGCTACAGCAGGACCCTTTGCCCCATTGGATTGCATTGGAGCGCGATATCGCGCGGTAATTTGCCGCGATATCGCGGGAATTACCG
>NW_017306577.1:990953-998869 GCF_000935625.1 Nanorana parkeri
ACAGGGCTTTATAATAACATAAATTGGATTTGGTCTACTTTAAAGGGCCAGTCCACCAATAAATTTATATTCTAGTTATGGGGGAAGCATTGGTTACACCAACAGCAAGAGTTCCCTGTTACAATTCCCAACTCTATTCTCACCCAACTGGGAGGTTTCGGTGTTCCCGTCCACCTTTGTGTGGCCCACCTCCTCTTATTACATCCTCCGTAATATAAAATAAATAAGAATCCAACATGGAGAGTGGAAACCCCCCTAAATGATTAAGGGAAAGTAAATAGAAGAAGCTACTGGGGCGGAGATTAAAAAAAGATCCTGCACCCGAACACAGAAGGAGCAAAAGGCGATGGGATCTGTATCTTTATTGGCGTCTCTATATTCTTAATTTTATTTTGGTTAGGAGTTCTCCTGAGTGAAATTGATACTTTTCACTTTTGAATTTTCACTTCACTACCCTCTCCTTTTCTTTTCCACTTATCAGCAGATAAATTGGTATTCCCACATATAATATTATCACTGATTGGCTTATTTTGCAGTGCAGTAAAATATAACAAAATACAACACGCTTTATGGATCTCACAACCTCCGACTCGGAGCGGGGAGGGGGGAATCCAGCCCATCCCCTGTCACTGCAGAGAGCCGTGACAGGATCGAGAGGTGAGCGAACGACGGTATGTGTTCGCTCACCTCCCGATCTACTGAGCCGACCTGTGACAGTCTCATTGTCACAGGTCGGCTAGAACTATGAGGTGAGTGAAAAGCCCCTCCCCCTCATAGTTCTCCTTTAGGCCCCGTTCCCACTGCGCGATATGCAAATCGCGCGTTTGTCGCGCGATTTGCATATTGCGCGACATCGCGAGATTTGCCGCGCGATGTCGCGTTCAAGCTTGCATTGAGCAAGCTTGAATCGCGGCTAAATCCGCTCAAAAAAGGGTCCTGCTGTAGCGACACACGACCCGCTACAGCAGGACCCTTTGCCCCATTGGATTGCATTGGAGCGCGATATCGCGCGGTAATTTGCCGCGATATCGCGGGAATTACCGTGCGATAAATCGCTCAATGTGAACGGGGTCTTAAGGGAACCGGTCACATCTGCCTGAGACACATAAAAAAAAGAGCGCTTCTCGTCTGGTACATCAACTCTTCAAACCTAAACAAACGCGCCGTTATCTTGTTTACCGGCGACAACAACCCCATAAATATATAATGCGGCTTTTTCCTATTGTTTACTTTCCTGGGAGCAGTTCTGGCCAGAGTGCGGGGTTGTGCATGAATTATCACAGTGCAGCCGGGGATTGTGAGTGGTGTTCAGAGCCTGCAGCCCAGTCACCAACAAGTTCAATATGTCAAAGCTCCAGACAGCCGGGGATTGTACATGTCAGGGCACGGTGCACAGGAGAAGACTGTACAGCAGTTGTATACCGCTGGGACAACATTGCTGAGGTTCTGTTAGGTCAGCTGTCTAGAAAATAACACTGGAGCTGAAAAAGCGACATACTGTATATTTGATGGCAATATACACTGAGTGGCCAGATTATTATGACCCCCCCATCAGTACTTCGTTGGGCCGCCTCGTGACTCCACGAGATGATGAAAGGCGATGCGAGGAATCTGACACGGCACTGTGGCCCTTCTGTTGTCTTGTACCAGTCATGCCCCTCCCCCGTTCTGCCCTAACATTGACATGCATTCAGAAAGTATTCAGACCCCCTTCACTTCTTTATGTTGCAGCCTGACACTACAGTTGTTTCAATTCATTCTTTTTCTTCTTCTCATGAATCTATCCTCCGTACCCCATAATGACAAAGTGAAAACAGAATTTTAGAAATGTCTGTGAATTTATTAAAAAGAAAACACTGAAATATCACATTGGCATAAGTCAGGGCTGTAGTTACGAGTGAGGCACTCGCCTCAGGGCGTAGTCAGGGCTGACCTGGCTGCGCCCCCTTGCCCCTGTTGCCACGGCAAGAACAGTCATTGGCAAAAGGGGCGCCAGGCGGCCAATGCAGCCGCGGTTCGGCTGGGAGAAGAGGAGCGTCACAGGCTCCGGCTTCTCTTCCGATCCCCGCTGCTCTCCCCCGCCTGTATGGGCAGAGGAATCTGTCCTCAATCTCTTTTTCTATTTCAAAAGGGAAATGTCAGGGGTCTGTTTGGACCCCTAAGTCTGGGTTCACACCTAGGCGTATTGCAAAAGCGCGTCTGTCGCGCGTTTTTTTTACCGCGAATCGCGGTAAAAAAAACGCGCGACCGTCGCGCGATTCCAAAGGCTACTTGGCTGTATTCCAATGGAAAACGCCCTACAAAACGGCCCAAAGTAGTGCCTGTACCTTTTCAGGCGTGGGCCGTTTTGTAGTGCGTTCGGGACGGGCGGAAATACGGCAAGGTGGGAACGAGTCCATTGACTCCAATGCAATTTATATTTTTGAACGTTTTGTAGAGCGTTCTTCGAGCGTAGAACGCGCTACAAAACGTTCAGGTGTGAACGAGGGCTAATATTTCCCCTGAAGCCCCCCAACAGTAATAAAATAAATACTAATAATAATAAAAAATAGATGAATAAAAGAAAAAACAACTCACACTTATGCACACACATTACTACACATGTGCAAAGACTAAAAATTTGTTTCAGACTAAATGAGCGGAAACTAAAAATGTTTTCATTCGTTTCGTCAAACCAAACAAACTTTTACGCTATTTTAGATTTGGCCGCAAGCGCATTCAGCGCTTGCACGTCGCCATCCAAGAAGCTGGATGCATGATGCTGTGCATTTACGGCGTCGGGTGACTTAACACTTAATCCTCCTGTCCCGTCGCATTCCTGACCGGACAAAAACCCAAATCCAACTGGGTGGGTGCGGTGGTGACAACGGATGCCTCCGTGAAATGTAGATAGATTAAAGTAGTCACTTGCACTCTATGATATTAAAGTCAATGCTGTTTATTGACTGAGATAACACACGCCTCCTTAGCGACGTTTCGAGGCCATGCGGCCCCCGTCTTCAGGCAAACAGAGAGTCACTTAACACGCCTGTCGGGGGGGCACAATTTTGTGTTCTTGCCTCGGGCGCAAAAAAGAGCTGGCTACGGCTCTGGCATAAGTATTCACACCCTGTACTCAGTACTTTGTTGAAGCACCTTTGGCAGCAATTACAGCCTTTCATTGCAACATAACACTTCCCATAAGATTATAGGAGTATACAGGCAGTATATAGGAGTATAGAGGCAGTATTTAGGAGTATACATGCAGTATATAGGTGTATACAGGCAGTATATAGGAGTATAGAGGCAGTATTTAGGAGTATACATGCAGTATATAGGTGTATACAGGCAGTATATAGGAGTATAGAGGCAGTATTTAGGAGTATACATGCAGTATATAGGTGTATACAGGCAGTATATAGGAGTATACAGGCAGTATATAGGAGTATACAGGCAGTCCCCGAGTTACATACGACTCCTACTTACAAACGGAGGCTATTACTGTACAGCGGGGGTAGTTGTAATGCTCCCACGATCCACGACTGCCCAACATTTTCAAAATCCAATTGTCACAGGGACAGGAAGTGAGGTGACATTTTCTGAACGGGGTTACACACAGCGAAACAAACTTTACAGGGGGTAACCACTTCCCTATGCTATCCAAAACAACAACATTTTTTTTTGGCTGGAGTTTCACTTAAAAAATGTACCTGTTCCAACTTACATACAAATTCAACTTAAGAACAAACCTACAGTCCCTATCATGTTCGTAACGCGGGGACTGCCTGTATACATATTGTATTCATGTCATCTACCTGTAAAAGCCTCCCTTGTGTACACCTCCAAAATCCCTGAGTGCCGCCATCTTGGATGTGATGTCAGCAGACTTAGAGCTGTCACTCAAATTCCCTTACTCCTCCTCCCCCAGTAACTATAAGGTTATGTAGGGAGGTGAAGGGAGGGGCAGAGGAGTTGGGTCAGCACAGGCAGTAATTAGATGCTCCCCGCAGAGGAGAGGGCCATGATGTAGAAGGAGGGAGGGGGCTGTGCTAGGGAATTTACTGTTCCTGCAATATTCAGATTTTCCAGCAAGTTCGGAGACACATTGCAAAAATAATTTATGGAAAGGGGGAAAAAAACTAGGGGGTGCGGAAATTAACGATTGATCCGTCGATTAATCGTTAATAACTTTGATCGATCAAAATTATTTTGATCGATCAAAGTACTCACCTCTCCGCCGGCTTCCGTCGGAGATCCGGTGACGTCACGGACATCGACGTCACCGGACTCCTCCCCCCTCCCCGAGTGGCTCTGTCGGCTAACAAAGGGAAGGGGGGAGGAGTCGGGTGATGTAGTTGTCCGTGATGGGTAACGAAGGGAAGGAGGGAGGAGTGCGTTGACGTCGATGTCCGTGACGTCACCGGACTCCTCCCCCTTCCCTTCGTTACCTGAACGGAATCACTTGGGCCGGTGAGTCTCCTGGTTACTTAATGGTGTAACGCTCTTTACCAGTAAGTCCGAGGGCCTCTGTGTTTTCTCCTGGCAAATACTGGAGAGGGATTATGCCCATTCCAACTAGGTTACTGCGGTGAATGCGCTCATAGCTCTCAGCAAGGACAGCTTTAATACCCTGTACAAAATAAACATATATTAAAGTGTGTGAGAGTGACACTAGCCCTAAGAAACACACACAAGTTCAAATCTTTCAGAGATTAGAACAGCAGTGAGACCCTAGTGGTGCTGTTAAGTGTTGGTAGGCTGCAGTTTGACTGCTGAAATAAAATAAGCCTTGTAAAGCTACTGTGCTTTTTAGATACCTAAATAGTAGGTATCTAATGTTCAGGATGTCCAGAATGTATGTTGAATGGCGGCTGATATATTGCCTGAGGCTGCCGCCATTCAACATACATTCTGGACATCCTGATCCTCCTCACAGGCCGGTTCACATCTGGTTCCCAGATCCACATAAGTAAGTAAGGATATGTTCGGTCCAGGCAGTCAGCTGACCTAGTTTTGCGACCTCTTGTTGTTCTAACAAGGCTGGTTAGACCCCACAGAGCCCTGCTACCCTGGTGAGGCCCCCTCAAAGCTCTGGTGAGACCCCCCTCTGTATGTGCGTTATAATTAATCGAAATTAGTCGATTAATCGATTTAAAAAAAAATTTGATTAATCGAACAGGAAAATTTTAATCATTACCAGCCCTAAAAAAAAACCTTTAAAAAAACTTGATTTTTTTGTGCTTTTACCTGTAATTATTTTTCTTTGAATAAGTACAGCATCATAATTGTCAGGTCTAAAAAAAAACAACCTGTAAGGCCAAATGAGCAAGATTTCACAATCTATGTATCTATTGTAATCTGAATTACAATAATTAAAATATAGAACAGCAAGCAATCAGCATGCCAAAGGCAGATCAGCATTGGCCACACTATATGTGTGTTCATTGAACACAACTAATGTGCCATTTACTGAGCAGCGGACCCTCTGTGATGGGCACAAGTCCCCGCCCCCTCCCCCCCTCCCCCGCTTCCACTACAAAAGGCATTCTCTTTGCAATATTGGAACATTAAATTTGGCCGAATAATCTCATCGCTTCGTGTTAAACACAGAGGTCGCGCACGAGGGTCCGCTCCTAGCGCCAGCTGAATCTCATCTACCCTGTGACGGGTATTAAACCCAAGTAACTGGATTCGTTTCAGGGGAGGCGCCCCCTGGGGCCCCCGGAGGTCAGAGTTCAGCCTTCGCACTGATTGGATGAGGCTGCAGTCGAGGTTCCGGGGTGGATGAAAAATCCATTATGAGCCTTGATGTGCTGCAATCTGATGTGTAGAGGGGAGGCTCAGCCGTGACAGAGCTCTGCTGCTTCTAGACCTCTGCCCTGCCAGGAACCAGCTGCAAGGGAGATCGATCGATCACAAAGGAACCACCGGGGGAACTACAAGACCCAGCATGCACACACGGCTGCGGCAGGATATACTAATAATATTAGTATCAATTCACAATGCCGCATGAGGTACGAGCGTGCACATGTTAGTTCATCTCAATAAGCATGCGCAAAAATGTGTAATTCACAAGTAAATATGCTGCAGGCGTAATAACATGTGCGCGGTAATACTCTGACCTCAGACTGCATGATGATGTCACCCCCAGTGGGCGGGTCCATGACGGCCTGGGCTCAGCGGAAGTGGGCTGAACGATGCTTGCAGCCATTTATCCAAGAAACTGAGGACATCTAGTGGCGGAAAGGGAGTGCTACGAGGGACAGCTCCGAGGGAACGAGGTGCTACGAGGGACAGCTCCTATTGTAGCAAAAGCTTTATTTTTATTTTATTTGTGTATTTATTTATTTTTTACTATTTTTTGGGTAAATTATTTTATTTAATTATTTATTCATTTACAGCTTCCACGCAGATAGCAGTGGCCTCCCCGCATAGGTAGGACACACCAGCTGCTGAGCTACGGCTAGAGCTCTCCAATCAGCACTGAGTATGAACTTTACTGATTGCACAGCTACTGTATAGGTCTGACACAGCGGGAGGAGGGGTGATGCAGAGAGACCGCTGCTTCCACACAGATAGGTAGATGCATAGGTAGGACACACCACCTGCTGAGTCAAAGCTCAAACTCCAATCAGCAGGCAGTATGAGCTTTACTGATTGCAAAACTACTGTATAGGCCTGACACAGCATGGGGGGTGTTGGGTCCACGCAGATAGCAGTGACCTCTCTGCAGTGACCTCAGACTGTCACAGGTCGGCTCAGTAGATCGGGAGGTGAGCGAACACATACCGGCGTTCGCGACACATACCGGCGTTCGCTCACCTCTCGATCCTGTTACAGCTCTCTGCCGTGACAGGGGAGGTGCTGGATTCCCCCCTCCCCGCTCCGATCCGCCAGCGCTGACTAGCGGAACCGACGGGGGAGGGGGCGGGTACAGCTGGCTCTGCCTCTAGATAGGCAGAGCCAGCTGTCACTCATGCAGCTGGGCGGATCATGGCATAATTGTCGGGATCCGCTTCGGCTGCGGCGTCTCAGTATACCGCGAGCTACAGCTCCCTATATACTGAGCTTAGGGTGACGGGAGGACGCTAGTTGGTGTCCTCCCGTTACCCTAAGGAGAACTATGGGGAAAAGCCTTAACCCCATAGTTCTCCTTTAATGATTGCAGAGCTACTGTATAGGTCTGATGTAGCAGAAGGCGCGTTGGACCTCTGCAGAGAGACCCCTGCTTCCACACAAGGTTTCCTCTCTGCAGCACGCTGGCAGCGGAAAGGCTTTTCTACGCAGGCTGTGACTTCTTTCTAAAGGAAACACACTCTTAGACTTGTCACACCTTTTGTTTTGCTGAATCTGGGATGCGTTTGGTTGATTTACACTGAAAGTCCCCTCTGGGCTCCAACCAGGAGAGAGAAAACTCCATCGGTGTTACATCGCCATAAAACTTTACCGCCGTTCTATATTTCACCACAACGAGAAAATAATGAAAGAAACGTTTTACCGCCCAACCGAACAGAAAATAAAATTATTATGCCACATTTTCATCACCAAACACAGAAGGAATCGATAGTTACACCCCGCGCATAACACGTGACGCATTCTGCCGGCGGTAATACACCGCAAACTGCCGGCTCACAGGGCACGAGCCGCCGCTTCCGTCCGACCGCACTGAAAAGACGCGACGTTTACTAAATATTTATCGAGTGCGTGACGGGAGAGCGTAAAAGAGCGTTCCACTGATAGGGATTTAAGTCCGCAAACAATGAAGAGATTACGGGGCGTTTTGTTTTTTTTTGGTATCAGAAATCACTATTTATGGTCATTTCACATAAATATAAAAAAAAATTTTTTATTTATTATCTTTATTTTGTATTTGTTATCTTTATTTATTATTTTTATTTATCTTTATTTTTAGTTATCTTTATTATCTATATTTTTAT
>NW_017306577.1:998889-1011192 GCF_000935625.1 Nanorana parkeri
ATTTATTATCTTTGTTATTTATTATCTTTATTTATTTTCTTTATTTTTATTTATCATCTTTATCTTTATTTTTATTTATTATCTCCTCACTCTTACACGCAATCCCCGAAGGTATTACGATGATGAATTTAAAGTCCGCTCATTGAGAGATGACTGAACGGTATGACACGTTCGCTCCCTTTGGCTGCGCGGAGATTTGTGCGCTCTTGGCGAGGGAAATGAGAAAACAATATATAAGATTTCGGAGGAACGCGCTCCGGGCTGATGCCAGGTTTTTATTTTTTCAATAAATAATTCGCAGACTTCAGATAAAAGTTTCAAAGTCTTTAAAGGTCGTTAGTTTTGTTTAACGATACAGCCGAGTCCTCGCGCTCCGAAATTACACCTTCCCGCCCTGCCGCCCTCCCGCCCTGCGCTTTATACAATAGTGATTGTTGGCATAACTATAAGGCCCCGTTCCCACTGCGCGATATGCAAATCGCGCGTTTGTCGCGCGATTTGCATATTTGCGCGACATCGCGAGATTTGCCGCGCGATGTCGCGTTCAAGCTTGCATTGAGCAAGCTTGAATCGCGGCTAAATCCGCTCCAAAAAGGGTCCTGCTGTAGCGACACACGACCCAGGAGGGGGAGAAATATTTCAGCACACAGCCGGAGGAGTAGAGAACCTCGGCTGAAGGTTAAAGGAAGCAAATTTATTTCTATTATTTAAGATTTTGACAAACGCCATAAAAAAATAAGTCCTTGTGAATAAACCGCGGGATCCTGAAGTCATAACGGAAAATCCATTTTATGGCGGAAAAATATTTTCACTTCTGTAAAGTCTCCTCAGATTTTCAGCCGATCCGAGCTCCATGCTGAGAGGTGTAATGAGTCTGCGCGGAGTGTGGAAAATGTCTCCTCGTGTTCTATTCATTAAAGGAGAACTATGGGGTCAGGGCTTTTCCCCATAGTTCTCCGAAGGGTAACGGGAGGACACAAACTAGCGTTATCCCGTCACCCTAGGCTCAGTATATAGGGAGCTACAGCTCGCGGTATACTGAGACGCCGCAGCTGAAACGGATCCCGACAATTATGTCTGGATCCGCCCAGCTGTGTGAGTGACAGCTATCTAGAGGCAAAGCCAGCTGTACCCGCCCCCTCTCCCGTCCTTTCCGCCAGTCAGCGCTGGAGGATCGGAGCGGGGAGGGGGGAATCCAGCCCCTCCCCTGTCAGGGCAGAGAGCTGTGACAGGATCGAGAAGTGAGCGAACGTCGGTATGTGTTCTCTCACCTCCCGATCTACTGAGCCGACCTGTGACAGTCTCATTGTTACAGGTCGGCTAGAACTATGAGGTGAGTTAAAGGGACTCCATTAAGTGGTGCGTGTATCTGAACGAGTCCCCGAACATAATCCCTTTACTCCGAAGACTTTCATCCCCTTTCTGGAAAAGATTCTGGAAAAGTCAGAGTAACATTTCCGTCTTTCCCTGCGTCAGCTTCACATGAAGAGATTTCAATTTTAGCTCCTGCGTGTGGCCATTGGTTTTTCTTCCTGATTCAGCTCCACGAATTTAATAGGAATCCTTTCCAAATAGCAACACTGGAACATAGATATCACAAGGGTCATATACACCTACATGGCAGCATACAATGGGTATGGCTCCGCCCCCATTGTATGCTGCCATGTATTGGCGTCAGGAAAGGAAAATTACTGATAGGTAAGTATACAATTTTCCGTTTTCCTGACACCTACATGGCAGCATACAATGGGGGCGGAGCCATACCCATTGTATGCTGCCATGTATTGGCGTCAGGAAAGGAAAATTACCGATAGGTAAGTATACAATTTTCCGTTATATAAAAGAACTTCCTGTGATTCATAGATAAGCATGCATATAGAAAACTAACATTGCACTACAGCGCCATCTACAGCTCAAACGATATCAGTCTATGCTGCTGTATTTCCAACAACGGTGATATAGGTCGGGGGGTGTCTGCGTAATGACTTACAACACGAAATAACAACACATGTATGCAGCCGTTGGGCCGATATATATGAATATTCAGCAAGCTCCGGCGCGGGCAGCTCTTTGCACGGCCAATCGTGAGAAACTGAAATTAGGTTTCATTTACAAAGTGTAGAAAACCGCATTACAGCATGACGGAAGCTGCCTGTACACGAGGCATCAGATGCTTCTGAACCGAGGGGAGGGCGAAAACCGTCCCGGTGTCAAGTATTGCATTCTAATCAATTTGAAGATTAAATGTAATTTGCTTTTTCTTTGGTATATTAAGTGCTATGAGAAGGCGACTGAAAACAAGCGTTATATGATTCCATCTCCTAATGAAATATATTAAGTGTTAACCCCGTAATTGTCATTAAACTGCGACGGAGCGGGGAGGGGGGAATCCAGCCCCTCCCCTGTCATGGCAGAGAGCCGTGACAGGATCGAGAGGTGTCTTACAGGCGGATTCTTTTTTTAGGTATAAATATTACACTGGAAGCAATTGTAACAATATATGCAATGTGACTTATTACATTGTATCGCAGCGTGACTTGATACAATCCCGCTCACACGCAGGGGAAAGAGATAACAAAAGCAATCTTTCCGCACAGAGGATGTCTCTGCCGTTAATGGAGAAGATATGAAGGGAGACAGCAGAGTTACAATACAATTCAAGACAAAGGGGTCAGGAGGACACTGCTCATGAGAGCTTACAATCTAAAGGGAAGGACAAGAAAGATTTCAGCCGGTCCAGCCATGTAGTTCTTTGTACAAAGACAGGAGCGCTCTTATGCTAAAAAACACCGCCATGGTGAACCAATCTGCTTTAATATTAAAAGTAATACACTCAGATATATAAAATCCTAACCAGCGTATAGGCAGCACATTACTACCGTGGTCCCCGAAAATAAGACACTGTCTTATATTTTTTTTCCACGAAAAAAGACACTAGGCCTTATTTTTGGGGAAAGTCTTATTTTTACCTGGCTGCAGATGTCAGTACAGGATAGTCCCGGCGGCAGACAGTACCGGGCTGGGGGAGGAGTACTCACGAGACTGGACTAGGTCCCAGAAGGCGGAGTGCTCTTGCCGGTCCCGGTGTCGAAGTTGGCGGATGATATGCCGCTTCCATCGGGCGTGCGGGCGGGATATGTGTGGGGGCGGGAGCTGCGGCCGGTGTTGTGTCGCATTCTGTTCTGCGCCGATATGTGTTCCCTTAGCCGCTCGGCTATTTCCGTTACCGCTCTATGTCCCTTCAGCTGCATATGAATCTACATAGACCCGCCTCTGTCCCGCCTCTCTGGAAGCTCCGGTTTTCAGTTAGTTAGAGACACACCACCGGTCTTGACATTTAAAATTTAGTTACATGTGCAGCTACCCCGGAAGTAAGACCTAGCGCTATCTTCAGGGATTTCTGTAACATAAGACCTACCACCGAACTAGGTCTTATTTTCGGGGTAGGTCTTATATTACAGAAATCCCTGAAGATAGCGCTAGGTCTTACTTTCGGGGAAACACGGTATGTCTGATACCACAGCTCATGGGCACTGGCTTCAGCATCAGACAAGGTTGGTACCTCGGACCTGGCGCTTGGTGCACAAATGCCTCTCCCGTCTTTCTGCAGCCTACAAACATGGTTTTCATCAGTGGCGTCACAAGGGAGGTGCGGGGGACACCATTGGAGGGGTGACACCAAAATGACTGACAGTCATTTTGGTGTCACCCCCTCTAAAAAGTCAGGCACTCGGTCACGGACCGAGAGCCCGACAGTATCAGGAGAGAGGAGGGGACCCGGCGGCATACCTCATTCCGCCGGGTGAACGTCCCCTCCTCTGTCGTCCCGTGTCCATCACCAAGATGGCCGCAGGCAGGTGTCAATGACGCGCGATGACGTCACGTTGACACCCGGCCGCCCCTGGTTTTCATATGGTAACTTTTCTCACCACCGTGCACGTCACTGGAACTGTTGTTAGGGACGTGTTTAGGGGACATTCTTCTTTCCTTAAAACAGAACTATGGCCCAACCTTTTTTTACCATGGTTCACTTCAGGGTCACAGGAGGACATACACTAATGTGCTCCTGTGACCCAAAACGCAGCAATATTGTCGGGATCTACCCCGCTGCCTGATTGACAGCTGGCTCTGCCTCACTAGAGACAGAGGCGGCTGTTCCCACCCCCTCCCCAACTTGCAGGTACCCCGGAGTCTTGTGCTTAGCATTTTGAGAAATTAGTCAGCAGTGCTAGTCCAAGTATTTTTTTTTAATAACAGGTAGGGAGGAGCTTCTGGTTCAGGTTGACAGGGAGTTTGACCCAAACCCAAGAAGTTCACAATTCGGGAAAATGATTTGACCAGTTCGCCTACCTGCTCAACCTTGGCCCTAGCAACCAATGACACTGTGCGGAATGCCTAGCGTCATTGGTTTATTGGTGGCTAAGCAGCACAGCGTCATTGATTGCTAGTACGTAGATAGCTGAAGTGCACCATCACAACCTATGACACTACAGGGCTGGCAGCGCGTTAGTAAATAATGATTCTGTGCACACCGCACAGTATCATTGGATGCCAAGACGTTGGTGGCCCCACAGCATCATTGCATAGTGCCACTGGTTGCTTTGATGTTTGATTGGATGTTTGCCGAACCCGGATTTCTGGTTGCGTTTGGCGAACATCCGAGTGGATCGAACTCAGGTCAGTCCCCCCATACAAATAACAGGTTTCCTTTGATGAGTTTTTAGGTTACATTATTGGGGAGTTTCGTGGCTGCCAGTGTGCTCAAAGTAAACGCATTCTTTACAGATACCCGTCAGGAAAAACAACGTGGATTCGCTGTGCTTGCAGACATCGAGCAATCGTATTATGCGCCGCAGCCAATGTCTTTGGGGAAAGCCGTATTGCCTCATAAGTTTTCAAAGTTTTCCATCCACTGACGCTTTCACAGCCACCGAAAGCGCCAGGAATTTGCCTCTAAATTAAAAAGCAAATGAGTAAAAAGGAAAATGGAAAAAGGCAGGACAATAAAAACCATATTTATTGTGCAAATAACTGTGTTTGCATGAGGCTCGTGTGCTCGCTCCAAGAGATTATTGGACTTCCAACAAATTTCCCCGGCCTTACCGCACGTATTGGTTATTTAACTTTAAGTACTAACAGCTAATGTGTCAGCTCTAATCTCACTTTTATGACATTTAATTCTCCTGATATATTTGGGGGTTTTTGTTATGCAGCTTTGGGGGATGCGTGACCTTCTTTCAGGTTTATGGCTACAGTGACATATTTGGCTACTTGTGCAGTCCTGGATGTATCTAGATCTTAAATAAGCAAAATAGGAAAGTGAAGAAAGTGGGTGTTATGTGTTCTGTGTTCTTTAGATTATTTTTGTATATGCCAAAGGCACTTCTATCTGCTGTGTGTTGCTTGTTGTTCATTTCTAATATGAAAGAATCAATACAGGAATATTAATAGTAGGGAAGAAGGAAGGATGAAGGAACTGAGGGAGAGGGAGGAAGGAAGGGGAGAGTGAGGGAGAGAGAGGAAGGGAGAGGATGAGGGGGGAGAGTGATAGAGAGAGAGAGAGGAAGGGAGGAAGTAAGGAAGGGAGAGAGAGAGAGAGAGAGAGAGAGAGAATAGAATGGAGAGGGATAGAGAGATGAAGGGAGGAAAGAAGGGAAGAAAGAAGGGATAGAGAGAAGGGAGGAAGGAAGGGAGAAAGAGAGGGATGGATGGAGGAAGGAAGAGAGAGAAAGAGAGAGACAGAAGGGAGGAAGGGAAAGAGGGAGAGAGAGAGAGAGAATGGAGGATGAGATGGGGAGAGAGGAAGGGAGGAAAGGGGGGGAGAGGGAGGAAGGCAGAGAGAGAGAAAGGAAGAGAGAGAGAGAGAGAGAGAGAGAGAGAGACGAAGGGTGGAAAGAAGGGAGAGAGAGAAGAAAGGAGGAAGGAAGGGAGAGAGAGAGGGAGGAAGTGGGGAAGAGAGGGATGGATGGGTGGGGGAAGGAAGGAAGGAAGGAAGGAAGGAGAGAGAGAGAGGGAAAGGAAGAGAGAGTGAAGGAGGAAGAAAGGGGGTGAGAGAAGCAGGGTGGAAGCAATGGAGAGAGAAGAAGGAAAAAGTGATAGAGGGAGGGAATGGGGTGGGCAACCACGGTGCTCCAGCTATGTTGGAACTACAAGGCTTTGCAAGACTCTGACAGCCACAGGCATGGCTCCCATAGACAGAGGCATCATGGGATTTGTAGTTACTCCACAGCTGGAGTGCCGAGGTTGCCCGCCGCTGCCCTATAAGATAGCAGATCTTCACTTTTTGAGTTCAGGTCCACTTTAAATTCTACTAGGCTGGGGAAAGGGACGTCCAGCTAAGCTTTGTGTCGCGTATTGAATAAAGCTCTCACTGTCTCAGACAGAGTGTCCCATTAGCTGCAACATGATTAATCTGTACAATAATTTATGAGGCGACTGACCTTGTGTCAGCGCTGTTATTAAACAAACATCAGCCTCAAGTCGCAAACCTTATTAGAACAAGCAGCTCTCCTCTGTACATGGAACAACGAGGCATTGTGCTGCAAATCCAGGAGCCCTGAAAGCTCCAGTACAGGAGGGGTGCTGTGGAAGTCCTGAGAATTCAACTGTTCCATTGTGGGTGAAGGGAAGACCCTTTATCAAACTTTTATTGCTGAGTCTCTGCTGGGAAGACTCACCCTCCCCTTTTGTCCAGGGTGAGAGTGAATCTTCCAATGGGGACACCTGTTCCAGTAACAGCTCTCACTTCCCGTTGCAGCTCTAGAACAGGAAGTGAAGGAAAATATCTGTACCAGGCCTCTGAAGGCAGTTTAAAGCTAAAGTCCTGGCAAACAGCATACTACAACAATAAAATACATCTATGGGCGCTGTTTTACCTGACAAGTGGGTTATAATGCTGTTCATCCAGTTCTGAAATTGACCCAACTCTGCCCTGTTGTCTTTCGTTTAACGTGTCTTGATGAAGAAGAATCTTACTGGGATTGATGAAACTTTGAGGTGCTCTCATCCTTCCAATGTTCTAAAATGATCTTGGGATAACGGTAGACTGCTAAGAATGTCAATGGATGATCTGACCTTTGAAGCAGATTGCAGCTTTAAATTTTGGCAGACCAGAGAAATGACATTCACAATATTGCTGGAAGAGCTGGAGGGGAGAATGTCTCTCCTCTGAGTCATCCATTAGTCTGTTTTAAACACAGCTGCCTTATGAAGGAGTCTTCATAGGGAACAGCGCTAGAGAAGAAGAGCTCATCCCTGCTGGATGCAAATGGTAGAGATCACATATTCATATGCAATATTTCGGGCTTTTTTGTTTTTGTAGTGAGCATGATTTAGAAAATAAATGCTATATTCCCTTTAATGGGAATTTATCAACAAGGCAAACGCCTTTCCTCAAGACCTGCCAACTGACCAGCAGGCTGTGCACCAGTTATGAAGCACTCACATCTCTAAACAAGTTCAGCTTCACTGCCCTTGGACTAGTACACAGCCTCTGAGTCAAAAAGAGCTTTAAAGGAGAATTATGAGGCGAGTGATTTTCACTCAGCCTCATAATCTGAGCCGACCTGAGACAATGAGATTGTCGCAGGTCGGCTCAGTAGATCGGGAAGTGAGCGAACACATACCGTCTCTCGCTCACTTCTCAACTGGGGAGGGGACGGGTGCAGCTGGCTCTGCTTCTAGATAGGCAGAGCCGGCTGTCAATCACGCAGCTGGTTGGATCCCGTCATCTACGTCGGGATCCATCCAGGCTGCAGCATCTCAGTATACCACGAGCTGCAGCTCCTTATATACTGAGCTTTGGTGACGGGAGGACGCTAGTTTGTGTCCTCCCGTGACCCTTAGGAGAACTATGAGGAATAGCCCTAACCCCATAGTTCTCCTTTAAGAGGGCCTCTGGGTTTGCTGCCTCTTGCCACCCAGTCAACGCTCTGCAGCCTCCCTTTTCCCAGGTCTACACTTCTCTACATGGAATTATTCCTATAGACAGCAATGAGGATGCAACATGGGGAATTATTTCACTCTCTAGTGATCTATCTTGCCCAATCAGACTGTATTAGAGTGCTTTTGAGGCTCAGAGGGGGCGGAGTTGAGACCCAATTTCCAGCTCAATCACAGAGTGGTTTCAAGACATCAGGTTACTGACATCCAAAGGATTATAGAAAGTCAGTATACTAAAGCATTACAACAGGGATGGACCTCCAGCTGTGCTTTAAAGGAGAACTATGAGGTGGGTGCTTTTCACTGACCTCATAGTTCTAGCCGACCTGTGACAATGAGACTGTCACAGGTCGGCTCAGTAGATCGGGAGGTGAGCGAACACATACCGGCGTTCGCTCAACTCTCGATCCTGTCACGGCTCTCTGCCGTAACAGGGGAGGTGCTGGATTTACCGCTCCGGTCCTCCAGCGATGACTGGCGGAACGGACGGGGGAGGGGCGGGTACAGCTGGCATCCCAACATGCTTCTTCCTCTGGGAGTCATGTCTGTGGCTGTCAAAGTCTTGCAATTCCTCATGGGACTTGTAGTCCACAGCAGCTGGATTGCCAGTGTTGTCCACTCCTGCATTAGGAAGAAAAAACAGCACACCCCTGCATGTTTTCCTATCCCACATTTCGCAGTTGGAGTGGAGTGTTCCTTTAAGCCGATTCCTCTCTGCCCGGCCAGAGCATCAGCTATCTTCCCACAGCCAGGGGAGGAAAATGCTGGTCGTAATATTTATCATAGAGCTGCCTCTCCCGCTTCCACTCCTGCATATAATCTCTTTGCTGTTTTATTTAATCACAATGCAACATAAAAAGGAAAATGCACACTTAAGGCACTGAAAACCCATCAAGCCATTGTACATGATAGAGGCAATTTGCAATAATTGATTTATTAAAGCCGCACTTGTGGAATAATGTGGTTTTTGAGAAGCCCTGCGCCCCGCCACCGAACTTACTCAAAAGTGGTCATTTATCAAAGCTAAGAAAAAACGACTCTCATACTCCGGGCATGCTGATTATAAAACACTCCGAGCATTTATTTATTAAAAGAGAAAAAGCTACTTGTGTGCGGCTGAAGAACTTCAATTTCTAGAAGTGATTCTTTTTTTTTTTTGTGTGAGTACACCTATGCTGCATCGCTATTCCGGGCTGTGAACACTAGGGGGCGACAACAATTCTCATAGGCTAAACTACATTGATGGTGTCAAAGTGTAATGCTGGCCACAGACCTTACAACCATCGCAAGACTTTTGTCTTGCGATGGTTGTATGATAATTAAAAAAACCACACGATCTGCCTATCTTGGACAGGCAGATCGTACTTGCGATAAACACAAGCCGCGCCCCCGCTGAGTGCGGGTTTCCGATGACTGCAATGCTGAACGGGCAGTGTGCGCTTGCACACACCGGCCCATGCGGCATGTATCTTACGAACATGCTACACACCCGCCAACAATCGTATGATTCTCGGCGGGTTTTCGAACATGTTCCTAGGATAAAAGTCGTGCGACCGTACAGTAAAAACGGTCGCACGCCTTCCACACACCTTGCGATAGTCGTACGATTATTGCAAGGTGTGTGGGCACCTTAACTCTGGGCAAAAACAGAACTGACGTGTATGATGCAGTCAGTCAATTGTAATAAACAGCTGGGTGCCCTCTGTTACATAGTTTTATTACCATTGCCTAAATACATTGTGATGGAAGGCATCTCATAAAGTTGGGAGGTGTGCCTGTTGCGTGAGTGTGAACCTGTCTCGCAATCCTAACACTAGTGAGCACCTGGGATGAACTTTGGATTACACATGTGCGCAGCAAAAAAAAAAAAAATGTTTTCGGAGGAAACAAATGAAAACGAAAAAAACATTTTCATTAGTTTCATCTAAGGAAACAAATGTTGATGTTGTTTTTTGGATACGGAGGCCGCCAGCCTCCGAATCCAAAAACCGCACACTGAAACTGCAGAACGAGCGGCGGCCATATCGGCCGCTGGCGCATTCTGCTCATGCGCCATCATTTTGGAGTGCATCTTAGTATACACCAAGATGGCGGCAGCCACATGTTCGAGCGCCTCCATCTTGGTGTATGCCACGATATACTGCAAGATGGTGGCACTCAAGCACAGAACACGCCGCTCGTTCATTGTGTAACGTCATCGCCATGTGACGTCACACGCTCCACCTCCGAGATGGCGGCGTGCATGCACAGAACATGGCCAATATGGCCACCGCACGTTCTGAAATGGAATCTATGTATGCCTAAATATAGTTTTCGTATATTCGGGCATATGATGAATTTGTGATTTTGGACTCGGACGAACCGCCGAATCAAGTGAACTTTGTTGATTTGCAGGTTCGTCCTGATCCGAATGCACATGTCTAGCAACCATGACTTTGACACGAACGCAAGCTGTTTCCAGCGAAAAGGTGAACTGGCCAAATCTTGGCCAGTTTGCCCACCACTGAGCCTCTATCTGTGTCCATGCAACCAATGACACTGTGTGGCCCACACAGTGTCATTGGTTGACTGGTTGCTGAGCTGTACGTATTGGTTACTAGTAGGGATGCACCGATACCACTTTTTTAAGACCGAGTACGAGTACCGATACTTTTTCTTAAAGGGACAGGTCACATTTTTTCTAAAGCAATACAAACTAATGCTTTAAGGTCACTTTCTTAATATTATGATTCATGAGATGACGAGGGAGCATGACGCCGGCTTCCCGGCCAATCAGAATGCCGGGCGCTGCGTCATTACACGGCGCCTGGCTTCCAGATTGGCTAGCTTCCTGACCATTTGGGAAGCCGGGCAGCGCGTCATTGCACGCTACCCGGCTTCCTGATTAGCCGCGAAGTCGGCTCCATGCTCTCTCATCACAAGTGACGAGAGAGCATGGAGCCATTTCCTGGCCAATCAGAAAACCGGGCAGCGTGTAATGATGCGCTGCCCGGCTTTCTGATACCGGAAGTACTCGTGCTAGGTATCGGAGCATTTGGGCGAGTACGAGTCCTCACCCAAATACTCGGTATCGGCACCAATACCGATACTAGTATCGGTGCATCCCTCGTTACTAGGATTTAAGTGGTTGCACCATAACAACCTATGATGTTTTGTGGGGGCTGCCAGCATCTTAGCAATCAATGTGCATTTGTCATTAGTTGCTAAGACGCTGGTGGCCCCATAGTGTCATTTGTTGGTATAGTGCATCCACCTGCTTCCTCGCTACCAAGGACATTGTGTGGCCCAGCCACTTGCGTTCTACCAACCAATGATGCTGTGTGGGTCAACCCTGGGTTCATTTGGATATTCGCCGAGCCCAACCAGAAATCCAGGTTCTGCGAACATCCAAATGAATGAAACCCAGAGTCAACCCACAGAGCATCATTGGTTGGTAGAAGATTGGAAGAATGTCCAAGCGTACCAAAACCAGGCCAGTTACTCATCATCACCAGTGAGCACCAGAATCACTTCCCCTGTGTACATACATGATGACTAACTATACATTCTTGGGTGTGCGGTTAGGGACGTCTAGTACAAATGTTCATCTGGCTTGGTGAAACCTTTTAAAATATTTCTTGATTAAAAACATCACATATAGCCAACATATTTTGAGGTAAAGGTCTCCCCTTCGTCAGGGCTTGGACAAATGGCGTGTAGTTACATCTGGATGGAATCACTGGAGCTGAAACGTCAGCATATCCGAGGGTAGTCAACTGGATATGGAATGTTTCAGCCCAATTTTAGCCTGAACCCAGGCCTTCTAGTGAACTCCTTTAAGATTTAACTCTGAACCATTTGTTCAAACCCCGAAGAAGGGTCCTTTCCTCCGAAATGCGTTGGCTATATCAGATTTAGTTCTTAGTCAATAAATATTTTAAAGAACTTACCAAGTGAGATGCACTGAGACGACCTAACGTACCTAACCACACATCGAAGGATCACAGGATCAGGTGATCCTTCGATGTGCAGACATCTCAACTCTTCCGAATGTTTTGGGAGTCTCCGGCTATTAGATAGCAGATAGATATAAACAGATAGAAACATTTTCTCCCGGAAAGGTTTACTCTGCTCTATCTAGCAGAGTAAACTTCCGTGCTGTCTGTTTTTTGGGGGGTTTTTTTTACATCTGGGCCGCCGACCGCCATCAGTCAGAAATAAATGGCATAGGAACTAATAGATAGATTGCTATTGGCTATGTCAATTTGCAATTGCCAATAGCAGGCTAGCTATTGCACTATTAGCAGAGGTGGACCTGAAGTTCTCCATCAGGTCCATTTCAAGGGGGTGCTCTCTTCCTTGTTGTTGCACACGGAGGGGGGG
>NW_017306577.1:1011478-1023382 GCF_000935625.1 Nanorana parkeri
TCCTTTCTGTTGGTTGGGCGCCGCGGGGGGGGGGGGGGGATTTGACAGAGGGCACCTCCCTGAAATGAGAAGTGCACATCCCTGAAATTACTTATTTCAGGTTGGGATCCCTGGATGTGTCACACTTTCACCACAGATTAGCCTCCTTATTAGTTAACCAAGAATTACCTTGTTATATATACTGTGACGTTGGGGAGCCCACAGAGCACTCGCACAGAGGGTTTTGAATGAAACAAAAGCTTTTATTTACTTCTTGCAAGACAGCCAAAAAATGTTGAACACAAAATACACGCTTATCTTCCGCTAACTTAGAGAACTATGAGGTCAGGGCTTTTCCCCATAGTTCTCCTTAGGGTAACAGGAGGACACAAACTAGCATCCTCCCGTCACCCTAAGCTCAGTATATAGGGACCAATTCTTCGGCACAAATAATAGAACATGTGTCTAACCAACTTGTTGGAAAAAAAAGTTCCAAACGTGGGGAGATCCCTTTCCAGGAATATAAGTCCTGTAACACTGCAGCACAGCAATCCAGCAAGTCTCTCTCACTAGTCACCAACCTTCCCCAGCCTCCCCTGGCTGTTCCACATGCGTCCAGCATGCACAGCGAGTCTGCTTTTGCTCGTGTGTCTCCTGCACACTCACACACCACCGGCTTGGCTCGACCCTCGTATGCTTCTAGCACACACCACCAACTCTTCCCTTGAGCTCTGGTCTGAGCTCTTAATGAGGCTGCTCTCAGTCGCCTGATGACTGGCAACACCTGACCCCAGGACTGGAGATTTCATCCCACCCTGAACTCTTAGGGTGCCCACACACCTTACGATAATCGTGGGAAATCCCGCAATCGTACGATTATCGTAAGGTGTGTGGAAGCCGTGCGACCTCTACTACTATAAGGTCGCACGACTTTTAACTTACGAACATGTTCGAAAACCCGCCGAGCATCGTACGATGTTCGTAAGGTAAAAGCCGGACGTGCCGGTGTGCGCAAGCGCACACTGCCCGTTCGGCATTGCTGTCATTGGAAGCCCGCCCCTCAGGGGGGCGTGGCTTGTGATCATCGCAAGTACGATCTGCCTGTCCAAGATGGGCAGATCGTACGTTTTCTTAATTACCTTACACAACCATCGCAAGACAAAAGTCGTGCGGTTGTAAGGTGTGTGCCCAGCATTAGAAATCTCCAGAGATCCAGATCCCGGCTACAATCCAGAAAAACTGGAAGCAACTGAAAGGCCAGCTTCTTCCCTGCAGAACTTTTTGCATTCTGGAACCTCTCAGCCCCTCTGGCTGAGAGTCCTGGGTGACCGTGTTGCCAGCATACTCCGTGGCATTCCCACGCACTGCCACAATACATTCAAATGAACTCCAATTTTCAAAGGTCCACCGCTGCCACCGGTCTACCAGACTTACAAACTATACATAGAGGCAAGGTTCCTAATACATTGTCAGGACTGATTACATGAATATCTAAAATGAATAAAGAAGACAGATGTTCCCCTTTAGAAACCATCTATAAAGTCAGTTAATGAAGAATGAAGCTGAGATATTCCATTGAAAAGCAATCATCACCGCGCTTTTAAACTGATAAGAGACGTTGACGACGAAGGGCCGAGTCCTGACACTTGATCATTCTTTTAGGAGGCTGGAAAGTGTCTGCGGGAATCAATACTATTTAGAGGGAAAGGTTACATCTGCAGATTAGATCTTCAAAACTCTAAAAAGTTCTCCCGTCTCAGATGGTATCAGCAGAGATACATTGTTACCGGAGCTCAGGGGGAGAATGGGGAGAGGTTACAGCTCAGTGGTAGATCATACCTCCCGATTGACCCTCATTTGGAACCAGATCCCCTCTGTTCCTCTTTCCTCCTAAGCTGTCCCTCTTTTTGGTCTGATGTACAGATATCTAATAAAATGTTCTATTTATCTACCAAAGTGTTATTCTGCACTAGGCCCATTATCTTATCTCTTAATGAGCGGGTTTGCTATTTTGAAAAGCCAATATAAAGGAAAAGTAATGGTGAAAAAAAACTTTTCTTGGGTTTAACCAATCGTTCTTGCTATATAGATTCTTAAAGTGACACTAAACTCCGGAGTTAAATCTTATGAGTTTGAAGGCTAACCAGTTGAGCCTGGATTTGTGGGAGGAGTCTGCGTTCCCACAGCCTTCTTAAACTGGCCGTCCAGGCTCCTCAGGACGCCAGTGGTTTCCAGCATAACCCGCCCACTCTTCCCCTTTCTTTCACCAATACATACTCAGAGTATGCCCCCTTATTGGCATACTGTCCACCCGGACCATGGCACACCTCAGGTCAGTATGTTGTGAGTCTATATTTTGTTTCCCGGGAACAGGTGGTGAACGCGTCCATGAGTCATCAGCTTTCGGGCATCAGTGGTGCCGAGCCAGGGAGGCGTATTCCCGAGCTCAGGTAAGCAGACTCTGATTACAAACACATTCAACTATGAACAACAATGTATCTTATTTGTGTATCACTCGGCTGCAGATCCTCCAATCATCTCTGAATTGGTGCTGACACTGTCCTTCCTTCTGAAGGGGGGGCGACTTTTGTTCCCCATGGTCCCTGTGTGTGTTGTAGAGTAGTCACCGCTCCAAGCTCGCTCCTGGGATGGACTACAATCTCATGTTTAGTTTACTCATTTGTATTGAGATTGTAGTCCATCCCGGGAGTGAGCTTTGGAGCGGTGACTGCTTTACATCACACACAGGGACCATGGGGAACACAAGTAGCCCCCCTCCAGAAGGAAGGACAGTGTCAGCACCAATTCAGAGATGATTGGAGGATCTACAGCCGAGTGATACACAAATAAGATACATTGTTGTGAATAGTTAAGGGACTTGAATGTATTTTTAAGGTTTAACTCCTGAGTTTAATGGTCCTCATAATGGGGGCATAACAGGGGTGTGTCTATTATTATTATTATTATACAGGATTTATATGGGGCCAACAGTTTGTGCAGCGCTGTACAATATAAGGAAGACATTACAATCACAATACAATTCAAGACAAGATGGTAAGGAGGGCCCGGCCCCTGAGGGCTTACAATCTAAAAGGGAGGGGCCAGTGATACATGAGGAGGGAGCTGTGTGGGAAGAATTGTTTGAGAATGTGATGGTTGAGTGGTTAGGTTGAGGTGGGATAGGCTTCCCTGAAGAGATGAGTCTTAAGGGATCGCATAAAGGCAGTCAGTGTAGGAGATAGACAGACAGGTTGGGGTAGAAAGTTCCATAGAATGGGAGACACTCTAGTGAAGTCCTGGAGGCGAGCATAGGAGGAGTTGATGAAGGAGCTGGAAAGCAGGAGGTGTTGTGAAGAGCGGAGGGGACGGTTAGGGTGATACTTTGGGACAAGGTTTGAGATATAGCCGGGGGCAGAGTTGTGGACGGCTTTGTAAGTGGTTATTAATATTTTGAATTTTATCCTTTGGGCTATTGACTATATACATCTGGGGGTGTGGCAGGGGTGTTTCCATTGTCTAAATACATCGTGCTGGAAGGTGTCCCTCTTTCTCGAGATCTCAGAAAGTCGGGAGGTATTCAGTAGATTTCTTCTATTGCTCTTCCTGAAGCAGGGTGACATTGCTTGTTCTTCAGTGAAATAGCACTGCAACGTTGTCACCCTGTGGATGGGAAAGTCCCGCTGGCTGATCACCCGGACACAAGACTCCAAAAACCGGACTGCCCGGGTGAAAACCGGACGGGTGGCAACCCTAATCGTATTTGTCATTTTTTATTTTGCTACATTAATTTTTTTTTAATAGTTACATTTTGGGTTGCAGAATACTATTATTTACTATCCGGCCGAGCATTACAAATACATAAATAAATACATAAATGAATAACTAAATAAAGCTTTTTTTCCTTCTATCGGGACTTTGCGCTCATCGATATTCATGTGACACTCGTTTGATAAGTTAAACTGTTATACTGAGTTTTATTCCTGACGAAGCGACACTCACAGAGCCGATTCCTGCCAACATCCCCGTACGGGTTAATGAAAGCCGAGTGATGACATTAGTCCGGTGGAAAAGAAAATGTAAGCGAGGATAAGAAAACAGAATCCTCCTTCGTAGGCCGGGAAGCATTACGAACGCGCGCAGTAAATGTCAGAGCGTTAATATTTAACGTGGCGGCGATACAAACGGCCGACAGGAAGAGGATTGTAGAGACTTTAACTCAAAATAAGTGACGGATAAATCAGCCGAATAAGCTGCAGGTGAAAATACTTTAACATATTATCCCGAGACGATCGTTATCGCTTCCTGTCTGCTGACAGCGCCCAATAGAGACGAAAACTTTGACGTTCCGTACCGACGTCCCCGCCGCCAATTCCAGCACTGCAGCGGGAATCTATGAACAGGAAATAAGTTATATCCGGATTGCAAGTGATCAGCTGCGATCTATAGAGAATGTAGAAATAAATGTGTCTAAGGATTCACCTGGACAGTCTGGTTTTTGAGCCCTGTGTCTGGGTTCCAGGCCAGCTGAAACCCGGCACTTTACATTTTTTGGCAGGTGTCAGGAAATGGAAGAGGAGATGTGCAGGCCTGCGGCTCACAGGAAGGCTGCTGAGGTCCCCAGGAAGCGTGGGACCTTGGCACCCTTCCTGCGACCCACCGGCGCATGTAAACAGGCGCCTGCCCGCACATCTCCTCTGCACAGCACTTTTCAAAGTCTGCATAGCCCACATAACCATCTGAGAGCCAACACAGCCACTTGAAAGCCCACATAGCATATCTGAAAGCCCGCACAGCTCATCTGAGAGCCCGCACAGCCCATCTGAGAGCCTGCACAGCTCATCTGAGAGCCTCCACGGCTCATCTGAGAGCCCGCACAGCTCATCTGAGAGCCTCCACGGCTCATCTGAGAGCCCGCACAGCTCATCTGAGAGCCTCCACGGCTCATCTGAGAGCCCGCACAGCTCATCTGAGAGCCTCCACGGCTCATCTGAGAGCCCGCACAGCTCATCTGAGAGCCTCCACGGCTCATCTGAGAGCCCGCACAGCTCATCTGAGAGCCTCCACGGCTCATCTGAGAGCCCGCACAGCTCATCTGAGAGCCTCCACGGCTCATCTGAGAGCCCGCACAGCTCATCTGAGAGCCTCCACGGCTCATCTGAGAGCCCGCACAGCTCATCTGAGAGCCTCCACGGCTCATCTGAGAGCCCGCACAGCTCATCTGAGAGCCTCCACGGCTCATCTGAGAGCCCGCACAGCTCATCTGAGAGCCTCCACGGCTCATCTGAGAGCCCGCACAGCTCATCTGAGAGCCTCCACGGCTCATCTGAGAGCCCGCACAGCTCATCTGAGAGCCTCCACGGCTCATCTGAGAGCCCGCACAGCTCATCTGAGAGCCTCCACGGCTCATCTGAGAGCCCGCACAGCTCATCTGAGAGCCTCCACGGCTCATCTGAGAGCCCGCACAGCTCATCTGAGAGCCTCCACGGCTCATCTGAGAGCCCGCACAGCTCATCTGAGAGCCTCCACGGCTCATCTGAGAGCCCGCACAGCTCATCTGAGAGCCTCCACGGCTCATCTGAGAGCCCGCACAGCTCATCTGAGAGCCTCCACGGCTCATCTGAGAGCCCGCACAGCTCATCTGAGAGCCTCCACGGCTCATCTGAGAGCCCGCACAGCTCATCTGAGAGCCTCCACGGCTCATCTGAGAGCCCGCACAGCTCATCTGAGAGCCTCCACGGCTCATCTGAGAGCCCGCACAGCTCATCTGAGAGCCTCCACGGCTCATCTGAGAGCCCGCACAGCTCATCTGAGAGCCTCCACGGCTCATCTGAGAGCCCGCACAGCTCATCTGAGAGCCTCCACGGCTCATCTGAGAGCCCGCACAGCTCATCTGAGAGCCTCCACGGCTCATCTGAGAGCCCGCACAGCTCATCTGAGAGCCTCCACGGCTCATCTGAGAGCCCGCACAGCTCATCTGAGAGCCTCCACGGCTCATCTGAGAGCCCGCACAGCTCATCTGAGAGCCTCCACGGCTCATCTGAGAGCCCGCACAGCTCATCTGAGAGCCTCCACGGCTCATCTGAGAGCCCGCACAGCTCATCTGAGAGCCTCCACGGCTCATCTGAGAGCCCGCACAGCTCATCTGAGAGCCTCCACGGCTCATCTGAGAGCCCGCACAGCTCATCTGAGAGCCTCCACGGCTCATCTGAGAGCCCGCACAGCTCATCTGAGAGCCTCCACGGCTCATCTGAGAGCCCGCACAGCTCATCTGAGAGCCTCCACGGCTCATCTGAGAGCCCGCACAGCTCATCTGAGAGCCTCCACGGCTCATCTGAGAGCCCGCACAGCTCATCTGAGAGCCTCCACGGCTCATCTGAGAGCCCGCACAGCTCATCTGAGAGCCTCCACGGCTCATCTGAGAGCCCGCACAGCTCATCTGAGAGCCTCCACGGCTCATCTGAGAGCCCGCACAGCTCATCTGAGAGCCTCCACGGCTCATCTGAGAGCCCGCACAGCTCATCTGAGAGCCCGCACAGCTCATCTGGGAGCCCGCAAAGCTCATCTGGGAGCCCGCACAGCTCATCTGAGTGCCCGCAGTGTCCACCTAAGAGCCAGCACAGCCCTGCTGAAAGCCCGCACAGGCCACCTGAGACCCTGGAGACATCAGTGAACCACCCCAAAACAACACATACAGTATGTCGCTTGATATTTATTTTGTATTGCTGTATAATGTATTGCGGGAACTTGTAGTCCTCTATGGCCGGTCTCCTTACTCCCTCCCCTGGCTGCCTCTCCTCGCTCTCCCCTCTATATTCTCCAAAAAATTAAATTTCGGCGCTAAACCATTCGGAGTTCACTTGAAGAAAAGGTGGCAGCCCTAACCCAATCCCTATTCACAAATAGGCGATCTGTTGCCTCTAACGCATGTATCCCGTGTTCATTCTAATGACAGACTACATCAGGGGTGGGCAACCTTGACTCTCCAGCTATGGTGGAACTACAAGTCCCACGAGGCATTGCAAGACCATGCCAGCCACAAGCATGACTCCCAGAGGCAAAGGCATGAAGGGATATGTAGACTATAGGTTGCCGAAACTTGGACTACATCCTATGTATGATTTAACGTTCCTTGTATAGTTACATTTTATAGGATAAAAGGAAAACCAGTTACTTGATGCATTCAGTAAAATCCTCATCTGCGGCATCCCGCGCCACGGCCGCCGTCCTGATATAATGGGCCCTGTGTTAGTTTGTTGCGTTCCCTCTTTTTATCACCGCCGTGTAATTGAAAAGTCAATAAAATACTATTAAAAACACAGCCGGCCTAATCTTCCTGCAGATTGCCTGGCCGGCGCCTTCGCGGATCGGACGCTTCTCGAGACGGCGGAAAAAAAATATTGTCTGGAGATTAATGGCGCCGAAAGAAGGAAAAGCGGCCGGTGAATAATGGCGGGAGTGCGGGACGCAATCAATATTCGCCTTTGTCGATCGACGCCGTCCTGCGCCGGTTGGGCCCGCTGATTGGAAAGCGATCCATACTCCTTCAATTAATTCTGATGGGCGTTCGTCAGATGGAGCTTCTCCGTCACGCTGATAAAGATCTCTCGCTCGGCTTTTGTCTTTCGGAAACGGCGTGTTAGTTTTTCAAGCTGCTGCGAAAGGGATTGATCCATGGGGATGGGGGGAAGAGGGGATGGGGGGAAGAGGGGGTGGTTAGTTGAGCCCTCCATGGTACAGTATTTGTTTTTTTTGGAGAAAGACATAAATTGGGATGCAGCTGAAGATACATCTAGACAGAGCAGCTCAGTCGAGTACAATGGATTAGAGGTGGATAAAGAGCACCTGTCATGGAGCACAGGGCAATATTCAAGTACCGAGGTTCACTAGTGATGTCACGGACTCCTCTAAGTTCCATTTACATCTAAAATTGGGGATCAATGTAGGTAATGCCTAGACTTTTTTCACTTTAGTCTTGTATCCTGACCAGCCGATGGACTCCTCCTTCACTGTGAGCAGTGAATGATGGCGCGGTCGTTCACACCGGCACTTGGCCTCCCGTATTAAAGGGGCGGTATTGATTATCTGTTAGGGAGAAGAGAAGCTGATTGTGTGTTTGTTTTAATTCCCGGGGGCGCGCCCGACCTTTTCACCTGCACACGGAACATAAATGGGACGTTCACTGTCAGCTCCGGACAAATGCGCATAGTTTGGTGTTTGTGCGGTTGTAGACACATCGAGCCGCACATTGGAGGAACTTTCGTAGATGGAGGTGGCACCTCCAGAAGATAAAACTTTGGCACAGTGGTGGGCAACCATGGCACTCCAGATGTTGTAGAACTCCGGTTCCCATACGGCATTGCAAAACTCTGACAGCCATTGCCATGGCTATCAGATGCAGAGGCATGATGGGATTTGTAGATTCACAAATGGAGTGCCAAGGTTGCCTACTCCTGGTGTAGACCCTTCTTAGACTAAGGGCAAGAATAGGTGGATGTTTCCTAGGCGGTCAGAACCTTGTCTCCATAGGGCTGGGCTCAGAGAGTAGGTGAATCATCATACACCATGCCTCCTCTTTGTAGTGTTCATTGATCTTTATGAGCAGTGCAGGCCCCCATCCCCACCCCCGATTTGGAAGACGGATGCACGAGAGGAACACTTCATCCTGTTGGAACCCTTTGCACTGTGCTCAAACACTTCCAATGCAGGTTCGACTCTGGTGGCTTCGCAAAGGTTCACCTTTTGGACCATGATTTGCAGTGGGATGCCTTTAGTGGAAATGGAATTGGGATGCCCCCAGTTGGAGTGGCAGTGGGATGCCTACATTTGGAATGGCAGTAGGACACCCCTTATTGGAGTGACAGTGGTATGCCCCCAAGCAGAGTGGCAGTGGGACACCCCCAACTAGAGTGGCAGTGGGACACCCCCATGCTAAATGGCAGTGGGACACGCCCAACAGAAGTGGCAGTGGGATTCTCCCATATTGGTTAGCAGTGGGACACCCCCAAGCAGAGTCGTATTCGGGCACCTCCAATGGAAGTGTCATTGGGGTGCCCCAAGCAAAGTGGCAGTGGGAAGCCCCCAGTTGGAGTGGCAGTGGGATGCCTACATGAGAAATGGCAGCAGGACACTCCTTATTGCTAAATGGCAGTGGGACACCCCCATGCTAAGTGGCAGTGGGACACGCCCATGCTAAGTGGCAGTGGGACACGCCCAAGCAGAGTGGTATTGGGGCACCTCCAATGGAAGTGTCATTGGGGTGCCCCAAGCAAAGTTGCAGTGAGACGCCCCCATGCTAAGTGGCAGTGGGACACACCCAACAGAAGTGGCAGTGGAATTCCCCCATGTGGGGTAACAGTGGGACACCCCCAAGCAGAATGGTATTGGGGCACCTCTAATGGAAGAGTCATTGGGGTGCCCCAACCATTAATAAGTACGTACATCTACTTTACTTTAGAATAGCATGTAGTAGAGAAGTATACAGGTGAAACTCGAATAATTAGAATATCGTGCAAAGTTCATTTATTTCACTAATGCAACTTAAAAGGTGAAACTAATATATGAGACTCATTACATGCAAAGCAAGATAGTTCAAGCCGTGATTTGTCATCATTGTGATGATTATGGCTTACAGCTCATGAAAACCCCGAGAACCCCAAATCCACAACCTCAAAAAAGTAGATTATTACATGCAATCAATAAAACAAGGATTGTACATAGAACAATATCGGACCTCTGAAAAGTACAAGCATGCATATGTACTCAGTACTTGGTTTGGGCCCCTTTTGCAGCACTTACTGCAATTACTTTTGCATGATATTCTAATTATTCGAGTTTCACCTGTATATCTAACTTTTGGGTCAAGGACATCACATGGGTTGGAGAGTCTAAGCCAATGACTCCCTGTGATGGTACACATAGTGCCATCCCGAGCTTGGGGAAGGAATTGTTGGTTCTCTGGTAGGGGTCTTGGGGGGGCGTTGCTCACTATTACATTAGTGAACTGATCATTGATCCTTCAGACCACTTTTTCACCCGCTAGAACCAGTAATGGGCTCCACTCCCCCGAATCACCGGCACCTTTCCATCATTCCCCTTATCTATATATGAGGGTTTACATAGAATAGTGGCTGACATAGAAAAAGGGTTTACATAGAAAAAGGCTGAGCAGTCCATCAATCTGTCCATTTTCTTTCATATCTTATTTTTTGTGACCTTTATGTCAAAAAAAGAAAAAAAATGAAACATCAACAATTGAGGTTTACAATAAAAATATCTCCCGGAACGCGGACACCGAAAACATATTCTTCAGCCGACCCCCTCGCCAGGTAGAAGAGAGAATCCCCTGTAGGTCCTCGGTGAGTCCCTTTGTATGAGCCATCCTTGCCGCGTTTGGTGCCGCCGCCTGTCATCTCACTTAGTTTAACATGTCACATTGATGATAGCGCCGACGTCTAAGTGATCACGTTAAAGACCGCTGGCACCGCGTATTAATCTGTGACAATGACCTTTCCCGCTCGTCTGAGGTCTAATTAAGTGGATGTGCGAGCGACTTTAACGTGAACTTCGCGGGCGATGAGGCAGTTCCATCACACCTCTGTGCGGCCTGCGTGCCAGACGCCATCCCGGCACTGCCGACGCCAACCTACTGGCATCGAGGGCTCCTGTCTAATGTGCGTCCCTCCCAACGACACGGGCGCTAATTAAAAGGATGACAGGTGGCTCCCCCGCAGGGGCCCCCGGGACTGGCAGCGAACTAATTCATGGAATCTTCATTAGAATTTGTTTCCAGCGCCAGAGAGAAAAATGTATAAATGTCTGACGGGAGAAGAGGGGGATGTCCTATAATGTGTTCCCTTCCCAATGTATCCCAATTTGACCTTCAGTGACCTCCATGAAGTGGACCCTTCATCATAAGTCTTCATGACAGTTCACAATATACAGCAACAGGATTAGTTTATCATTAAAAGCCAGTCCAGGGACTTTGCCAAGGCTGAGATGATGTCATCAGTCTGCTGCAGGCAGAAGGAAGAATTTCTTCAGCCTCCCCTCCCCCTAGTGATCAGACTGTTGCAGGCAGGAGGAAGAATTTCTTCAGTCTCCCCTCCCGATAGTGATCAGTCTGCTGCAGGCAGGAGGAAGCATTTCTTCAGCATCCCCTCCCCCTATTGATCAGACTGCAACATTGTAACTTTGTAGCAGGTCACAAGGTGATTTTTCTTCTCAGCTGTTGTTTAAAGAGTTCAGTAGCTAAAGCTGAAATTTACCTACGCATAAAATAGTCAGAACAGTGACTCCTCCCCCCACTCTACCCCTCCTACTCTCTTTACAGCTTCATATGATGTTTCACTGAGACTCTAAAAGGCAATTTTATGTGCTGTCTCTTTAGCTATCCCATAGTCCTCTGGGGAGCCTTTGTGGTTTATTTGTAGCACTCCGACAGTTGCTCCTGTACAAACAAAGCCTGCAAATAGTTTTTATGGGCTTTGTTTTTACAGGAGCAACTGTTAAGGCTCATGCAATATAGACTGGGAGCCAGCTGTTCAATGATAGCCAATATTGTAGGAATCTCAAGTCTCCAATAGTTGATCTGCCAGAATTCCAGTGTGCCGCTAACTTCCTGTTTGAGATGACAACGCAATTCCTTTACTGTACTGAAATCCCAAGCATTGTTGTCTGCCCTGTCCAGTTCTCCCCTGTTGGACTACAGGGCAACTTTCTCATCTCCTTATCTCCATAACACAGGGGGGGGGTTCTTCCCAGCCGATCAGCATGGAGCCAGCTTCCCAGCCAATTAGGAAGCCTGGAGGCGGGTCATTACTCGCCGCCTGGCTTCCTGATTGGCTGGGAAGCCGGTTTCCTGGCAAATCACAACCGAGCCAGCCAAAAAATATGGAGCCGGCTTCCCGGGCAATCAAGAAACCGGGC
>NW_017306577.1:1023393-1042316 GCF_000935625.1 Nanorana parkeri
CAATCCCGAAGCCGGGTAGCATGCCAATACATGCCGCCCCCGGCTAACTGATTGCCCGGGAAGCCGGCTCCATGCCAGCTGAAGCACCGGTATCGGTACTCGGTATCGGCGAGTACCGAAAGCAAAATATTGGTACTCGTACCTGATACTGAAATAACCGGTATCGGTGCATCTCGAATAGGAATGTATGGAAAGCGCATTAAAAACGTGATATGAATCTTAAATTGTGTGCTTTACGAGTCACGCGCCCAGAAATGCATGTAAAGCGCATCTTGCATCGCCGCATTGAAAATGCGCTAAAAACACATCAAGCGCTTTTCTATCGCAATGGCGTGGTCGGAGCCTGAGAGATGGAAGATAAAAAAAAAAGGGATTTGATCCCAACACTCTCCCGCTTAAATAAATCCATTTTCAGCGTTTGACTTTGGAGGTCGCTCAGGATGTTTTGTGTGTTTATTCCAGGACAATAAAACGTCCTTCCAATTAGCGCTCGGGAACGCAGCCGACCGCTGGGATCAGACAAGCAATTAGCATTTTGTTTCCTGAACTTCGAAGGTCTTCTGGGTAAGTTAACTAGATAATTGCTAACAATAGGAGAGGAGTGTGCCAAGATGGAGAGGGGGGGTGGGGGAGGGGGGGGATTATAAACCTGTCGCACATTTCCCGGGGGTCCTGGGGGTAGGAATTTGCTCATTGCTAATAACTGATGTCCTGATCCGTCTTTTCCAATCAGTTCTACAGAAGAATTACAGGAAAACAGGAAAGACCATGAGATGATTGGCACCTGGGTACCGGGGGTGATGTGGCACAGCCAGTGCTAATGCATCAGTTCTTTGTATATATTCAAAATAATAACATTGTAACAATATAGATTTGTATAGAATGTTGTAAATGAATGTTTTGTTTTCTTAGTTTCAGCCAACGGTTGGCTTGCCCTATTTTTGCGTTTGCAGTGGAACGGAATGCTTGCAAAGTTTAGCCACGCGTTCGATCGCACTGCGGGCAGTGGGGCGTGGAAGCGGTGCCATTGAATACAATGCACAGCCACGCCCCCTCCTAAAGCTAGGTGTAGCAGAACATCGAAGAGAATATCAGCTGATGCAAAGCTTGGTGGCCCCTCACAAGTAGACCGCCCTCACAAGGCCTCACTCATCCGCTTTGATGATGCTCAGAAGTCCAATCGTCCGAATCTGACCTGAAGGAACCATTTTAAAAATGGAAACAAAAAAACAAGTCATGTTTTTTCTTTCTATCTGGGACCCTCTAGAAATAAGCACAGTGGTTATCTCTTCTGCTTTGCAGCACTGGGGTCCTTGGTTTGAAACACAACCTGCATGGCGTCTGTATGAGTTTCCTCTCATGCACCTCTAATGCACCCTAATATGTGACATAAGGGCCTTAGATTGTGAGCTCCTCGTGGGCAGGGACTGGTGACAATGTGAAAGTGTTATATAGGTGTTTTTTTTTTATGTTTTATTCTCCTCTCCAGTCTATTGTCATTTTTATGTTTTTCAGCATTGCACACTAACCCCTCCCCCGCTCCCCATGTCTGTCCCGTGTACACACTGATATGCATCTGGAGGTTTTATATGACAAATTAATAGAAACCACAAACAAAACACAGAGAATACAATGTATACGATGAGGAAGGTTTTTCCGCCATTGCCCCCCCCCCTAAATTCACCGGAGGGGCCCGATTGGCCGTCTTTTGATCTATTCAATCAGAACAGAGGACATAATGCGTGTAATACCCGGCCCATTATCACGCTCAGCAAAACCTACAAAGCGGCGGAGAGATCTATTCATCTGCTAAATATTTTGTCTCCGAGCTACAAAAATACGTCCGTAATTACACCAGAAAAGCATTCGGCTTAATGCAACCTGCTACATGGGGGGAAGGGGGGGGTCTGTTATTTTACAGCGCTGGGGTCCCACGGCTAACACCAATCGCCTACTTCCCGGGACAGTCCGGGGCTCAGAACACATGTTCATGGTTCTTATACATTTAGCTTGAATCCTTATATTAGCTGAGCTCCCAGCAAACTGATACAGTAAATGCACATATGAAATACATATAATGGAGCTGGTTTGACATATATCCATCCACTCCTGAGATTATCCCAGCTCTGCTCCACAGCACAGCCCTGTCTGGCAGAGGAAGGACGTGACCTTTCTCTGCTGCTGTTTCAACTTTAAGTACAGGTCTCCTCCACACCCCTACCCTGTGACTGGACAGGAAAAGGAGAAGCAGCAGACTGATGAGCTCATCTCCCTGATACTCTGCTCTCTCTCCTCCTACCAGCATGCCGATAGCTTGAAGCTCATTTTGAAGAGGATGTTGGGTCCTGGGCTTAATCCACAGCTGAATGAGGTGTCACCAGCTATACGGGGAATGTGTCACCAGCGGAACTAGGGAGGTGTCATTCGCCAAAGCTGCGTGCCAGGCCATGTCCCGGGATCACAGCATCAACCTTATCTGAGTTACTGCACGTGTGTAGAAACTTAAAGAGGCATTCGCTGCATAGTTCAGGGTCTCAAGTGGGCGGTTCCTTCATGTTAAGAGGTGGGGTCTGGACAGGACCAGCATATAAAGTGATCATGATGGGTGGTCCCTCCATATTTATAGGTGGGGTCTGGGCGGGACAAACCCATAAAGTGACCATAATGGGCGGTTCCTGCATATTTAAAGGTGGGGCCTGGGCAGGACCAACCCATAAAGTAGGTGCAATGGGTGGTTCCCTCATATTTAGAGGAAGGATCTAGGCCTGACCAACCTGTAAAGCAGGCGTGATTTGGACACGCCCACCTGGATAGTGGGTGGATGAAATGCGGACAGTGGGTGGGATTAACTGTGTCTTGGGATTCAGGGCGAAAATGTTGGTAAGGACCAACCCGTAAAGTGGGTGTGTTGGGTGGTTCCCTCATATTTAGAGGCAGGATCTAGGCCTGACCAACCCATAAAGTGGGTGTGATGGGTGGTTCCCTCATATTTAGAGGCAGGATCTAGGCCTGACCAACCCATAAAGTGGGTGTGTTGGGTGGTTCCCTCATATTTAGAGGCAGGATCTAGGCCTGACCAACCCATAAAGTGGGTGTGTTGGGTGGTTCCCTCATATTTAGAGGCAGGATCTAGGCATGACCAACCCATAAAGTGGGTTTGATGGGTGGTTGCCTCATATTTAGAGGCAGGATGTAGGCATGACCAACCCGTAAAGTGGGTGTGATGGGTGGTTCCCTCATATTTAAAGGCAGGATGTAGGCATGACCAACCCATAAAGTGGGCGTGATTTGGACACCCCCACCTGGAAAGTGGGCGGATGAAATGTGGACGGTGGGTGGGGTTAACAGTCCTAGCACGAAGGACCAAAATTTTGGTAAATATGCGGGATTGAACTTTTTGCTGTAAATGAAAACTAAGGTGGCCACCACATCCCAGGACAGGTACACTGGGGTGGGTTACATTTCCCTGCCTGGGATTACTTCTCCTTTTAAAGAGAAAAAAAGTTCAAAAATTGGAAGAAAAAAAGGAAAAAATACTAATTTTACGCCTAGACTTCTGGAGCACTTGCCATGGCAACGGTGATGTCATTGGAGGCCATCTCGCCAGATCTGGGGAAGGCTAAGGATCCCAAATCCTACAAGAATGAGCTCCTGTACAACACAGGACCCCATGACGTCCCCCTCGCCTAAGCCAGAGGGTAAGGTCAGACTTTTTTCAACTTTTTTTTTCTGATTTTTTATTTTGTATAACCTGGGAACGGAGATCTTCCCAATGAGCCAACCTGGCGCTGCCACTTTAAATCCTTCCACTCAACATAATATATGCGCCATGCATTGACTTCCCGGCCTCATCCCTTGCCAAGGTTCACATCCCGCCAACGAGCTGGCGTCCCTGACGAACGCTCTCACCGGCCGGACGTGCCGCGGTGATTGCCAAAACTTCATTTTCTGCTGACATAGGCGGCTTCCAGCGTGACATTTGCTGCGTTAGTCGATGGCGCAATGGCTGGAGAGCCGCGCAAGGAGGTGACCTTTCCGCTTTTATCTCCGAGGCCCTGAAAGAATCACTTGCAGCTCGCGCCGGCTCGATATGGAATAGAACAGCAGCTCCGTCTTTGTTTTGTGCTGCAGACTTGACTCCTTCTGAATTCCGATGAGCCGCCTGTTCAGCTCTATGACTGAAGCATTGCTGACTCTCGCTGAATTATTAAATGGCCTTTATACAATGTATCAAGGGAATGGCAACTGCACAGCATTCTTCCTGCCACTAGAGGGAGCGGAAGAGCACAGGAATTTCCTATACTCATTGGCTCCATCTACTGGTGGGAATGGCATACAAACGGCATTCACTCGGCATATGGCTGGGCAAATCATATATAGATAGATAGATAGATAGATAGATAGATAGATAGATAGATAGATAGATAGATAGATAGATAGATAGATAGATAGAGAGCCTGATGCATGCAGTGGGCTGGCTTTTGGGAGGAGTTATGTAAATGTCAATGCACCTTGATGCATGAGTGTTAGTCTGGATCAGTGGGGCAATCATAGGCAGGCTATATAGACCATCTTAGGTAACGCCCACATCTGATGCTGAGCCTCCATGATTGAAAGATCTGAAATCCAATGAACGGAAGGGACAGGGCCAGGGCCAGTCAAGCTGGGCACGAAAAAATGCTAGATAATGCTGGACGTCCTCCAGCCAGGAAATGAGGCGGCCTCTATCTGACTTGTTGCAGCTTCTAATGCATATTGTGTGAAGCTCACAGTGTGCAGTTACATCAGAGGAAGCCATTCCAGTCCAGGAGAGGAGGTGGTACAACTGTGCAAGACTGAAGGGAAGGACGGAGGTCAGATAGAAGACTGAAGGGGAGGACGGGGTTTGCCTAGACTCTCACTTTCATGCTCTGCACTGCACTCAAAGCTTGCAAATACCAAAGAGTATTCACAACCCAGAAACAGAGCACAGGGATCGGCCGTATGAGGATCGGCTGGGAGTTACGGGTATCCATCCATTCCATTTACAAAGTATCTGCGGGAATCCTGACTCTATAAAATAACAGCGCCGCTCCCCCTCCCTCCCTCCCTCCATATCTATGGATTGGCCTGCTGGAGTTCCGATGAAAGTTCTCTGATCTTCTCAATTACTGAACTGATTCTCTCAGTGAACCTCGCCGCGTCCTCCTTTCAACCCTGCGTGATCACAGAGTGAACCCCGACCTCCGACCCCTCCTCTCCGCGCTCTACATGCCACCCGCTTAGTTATCCCAGTGACCCCCCCCAGCGTGGAGAGGAGGCCAACGCATCGGGCGGCTGTCTAATTGGAGCCCCCCAATGTAGGGGGAATTCTGCTTCGGAGGCTCAGATGTTTTTGTAGATCCCATTGGCTGAAGATTCCGCAAATTTGTCTTTTATAAGAAACAAATGTTTCCGTCGGAATATTATGGCGAATTGTCCATTGTCAGATGTCTCCGAGGTTAAAAGCCCCAAAACGTCAGCATCTGCCGCTTCATTCATTGTCATTTGTTTGGACTTTCCCTATTCAAGTGCACCTGTCATCTGATATGTCATTTATAAGTGGATGCCGTCATTAGAACACTTCCAGGCAGGGGCGACCGAGGCCGGGTGATACCCCGCCGTGACGTCATCGCGCGTGCGTGGTCGTCTTTGGACGCCTGCCGGCGGCCATCTTGGTGACGGACGCTGGCAGAGAGAGGAGGGGACGTTCACCCGGCGGGATGAGGTATGCCCCCGGGTCCCCTCCTCTCTCCTGACACTGTCAGGCTCTCGGTCTGCGACCTAGTGCCTGACTTTTCATAGGGGGGGTGACACCAAAATGACTGTCATTGTTCTGGCATCATCCAGGGTCACCATCTACTTCCTGGACTGAAATGCCGGCTCACAGACAACACAACTATGTAAATCCTGCTGCAGCCTCCCACCTTGTGACTTGTTACGATGTTGCAGCCTGATCACTGGGGGAGGGGAGACTGAGGAAATGCTTCCTCCTGCCTGCAGCATACTGATCACTGGGGGAGGAGAGACTGAGGAAATAGGAGGGGAGAACAGGAAATCCTTCCTCCTGCCTGCAGCAGACTGGTCACTGTGGGAGGAGAGACTGAGGAATCCTTCCTTCTGCCTGCAGCAGACTGATTACTAGGGGAGGGGAGACTGAGGAAATGCTTCCTTGTGCCTGCAGCAGACTGATCACTAGGGGATGGGAGACTGAGGAAATGCTTTGTAATAGGATAAAGAAGAGTTTGCCGGCTCCTTTTTGCTGATATGAGTTCTGTTTCTTTGTATCGGTTGAGGACGGACAGTTATAAGATGGAGAGGTCGTTATGAATGAGCGCCGGGGCCCGCTGACGGCGCAGAGACTGGGTAAGGGATGAGCCTCCCCTCCCAGGACTGACGAGCGTCTGTTTACTCATCAGTAAGGGAAGGACAGTGGAGGATTCCTCGTAGAGAACAGGTCTGTGTGTTCGGATTTTATTACAATAACAGGAAATGATGGATATCCTCCGCTCAGCGCCGGCACCTTCCACAGCGTCCTTTAGGGATCAGTAATATTCCGGAGTAATGGCCAGTCTACGCCGCGGTATAAATGTGCCCCGCGGCGCCTCCGCACGGCCATCTTTCTTCCTCAGCTCCGGTGTCTAATCACTCAATGATCAATAAACAGCCGTATATATAACGCATACAGCTCGATAAACGCATAGCGCCATGTTTGACTTCTATCTGCGCTCCGGTTGTCCAGCAGTCAGCATTGGATACTGCCGACTATGTACCACTGATACCATGCAACTCATGGGGGTCTATGCAACTCAGGGGGGTCTATGCAACTCAGGGGGGTCTATGCAACTCAGGGGGGTCTATGCAGCTCATGGGGGTCTATACAACTCATGGAGGTCTACGCAACTCATGGAGGTCTACGCAGCTCATGGGGGTCTATACAACTCATGGAGGTCTATGCAGCTCATGGGGGTCTATACAACTCATGGAGGTCTATGCAACTCATGGGGGTCTATACAATTCAACGGGGTCTATGCAACTCAAGGGGGTCTATGCAACTCAAGGGGGTCTATGCAACTCATGGAGGTCTATGCAGCTCATGGAGGTCTACGCAACTCATGGAGGTCTATGCAGCTCATGGGGGTCTATACAACTCATGGGGGTCTATGCAACTCATGGAGGTCTATGCAACTCATGGGGGTCTATACAACTCAACGGGGTCTATGCAACTCAAGGGGGTCTATGCAACTCATGGAGGTCTATGCAGCTCATGGAGGTATACGCACCTCATGGAGGTCTATGCAGCTCATGGGGGTCTATACAACTCATGGGGGTCTATGCAACTCAAGGGGGTCTATACAACTCATGGAGGTCTATACAACTCATGGAGGTCTATGCAGCTCATGGGAGTCTATGCAGCTCATGGGGGTCTATACAACTCATGGAGGTGTATGCAACTCATGGAGGTCTATGCAACTCATGGAGGTCTATGCAACTCATGGGGTCTATGCAACTCATGGAGGTCTATGCAACTCATGGAGGTCTATGCAATGGGTCAGACTGGAGTTCTGCTTTAACTCTCCGGCATCAAAGACCCACTGATACATTGTATCCAAGCGGACAGACCGCTTAGTTTTTGGAGACAAAGAGGACAAGCGCAGCGAGACAAAATGGATGCCTCCGACCCAACGCATCTATTTTAGGAGCTGCTCTTTTGGACGGGGCCGGAGGGGGGGGAATTAAAAGGTTATGTGGCTGGGAATAAAATCCTTCCTAGAGGTGATATTACAGAACAAATGTAACCTTTCAGTCATATTCACCGGAATGAACTTGGAGCAGAATTCTGGGATCAGCGTCTGAAGGGCGTCGCGTGCAAATTCACCCATGTGAAAGTTTTCCGGAGATACATAAAGTATAAATGTAACAGAATAAGAGATATGAAGCGGCCCCTAAGAGCCCATTTAACTCCTCGACCCCTGGACATAGTATTAACATGGCGGCCGGTCGGCTCACAGGAAATGAGAGCAGATCTCTCCAAACAGAAAAAAAAGTCCTCTCCTAAACTGAACAGGTGCCCCCATCGAAAGATTTCCCCTCACTTCCTGCAACACTTCAGATTTCCCCTCACTTCCTGTAACACTTCAGATTTCCCCTCACTTCCTGTAACACTTCAAATTTCCCCTCACTTTCTGCAACACTTCAGATTTCCCCTCACTTCCTGCAACACTTCAGATTTCCCCTCACTTTCTGCAACACTTCAGATTTCCCCTCATTTCCTGTAACACTTCAGATTTACCTTCACTTCCTGTAACACTTCGGATTTCCCCTCACTTCCTGTAACACTTCAAATTTCCCCTCACTTTCTGCAACACTTCAGATTTACCTTCACTTCCTGTAACACTTCGGATTTCCCCTCACTTCCTGCAACACTTCACATTTCCCCTCACTTCCTGTAACACTTCAGATTTCCCCTCACTTCCTGCAACACTTCAGATTTCCCCTCACTTCCTGTAACACTTCAGATTTCCCCTCACTTCCTGTAACACTTTGGATTTTCCTTCACTTCCTGTCCCAGTGACTACGGTCAAATAAAGAGGGTGCGTTTCCCCACTGGGGACAGCAATATAAACCAAAAAGTAAGGGATGGATGGCTCTTATTCAAAGATACTTTATGTGATCATTGTAACCACAGCCAACACGTTTTGGGGTTTTAACCTATCCCGTATAGCCATGCTCTAGGGGGAGGAGGAGATCTATTCAGGATTGGAGTAGAATGCCCAACTTTGATGTATCATATTTTGATCATTGTAACCACATCCAACGCATTTCGGGGTTTTTGTATATTCCCTATAGCCCTGTTTTAGAGAAGAACTATTCATTGAACTTTTCCTGTATAAGGTTTTCCCCCTCTGGATTGGAGTAGAGTGCCCAACGTTTGCTGGGTCATATTTTGGTCATTGTAACCACAGCCAACGCGTTTCTGGATTTTTTGAATATTCCCTATAGCCGATTTGCTCTATCATATTTTGCTTTCCACTTTATGCCTTTGTGCAATGGCGTCTGGTGCCTGTGAGCCGCCTATACCTTGGTTTGCTCCTTGCTTCTTTTCTTTCTCCAGTTTCACTGCATCTGACTGGGGTTCTAACCCTTCTTCTTCTGGGGCCTAAATACCAGTAACAGGTGACCGCGGAATATTTAGTAGCAAGGAAATGAAGTGATTCTGCTTTGTAGGCAACTAAGTAACAGAATGCTTTAAGAGGCAGATTGTCAGACGGAGGGTGATACAGACAACCAATCAGATATTTTCATGCCACATATAATTATATTCCTCATTGGTGTCACTCTAGGGGGTCTAGATACCTGTCACATGTAATTATAAAATCCCATCTTCCTGGCAAACCGCAAATGCCCATCACGCCCGTCACCTGAATTGTCGTACTGTCTTTCTAATTGATTAACCTTGGAATGACATGCCTCATCCTATCCAGTGAGAACACACCACCGCGGGAAAATGGGGTTAGGAAAAAATGAAGAACAACAACTTTTCACTTTCAAGTGCACCTGTCGGTGGGAGCTGCCATTGCTGGCCTTTCGAAAAAGGCTAATTGGCCGTCTGTGGCTGGGGCCAGTATGAGTCAGGGACCCAGAAGAGATATGTAGCAAATGAAAGTTGTAGAAAAAGCCAAAATCCCTTTACTCAATGTTCACTCTGGGTCCATGATTCTGAAAGTGTTCAAGAATGACAGCCAGGGGCCTACAAGATCTAGAAGGAGTGGTCAGCAATGGCAGCCGCCATCTTTTTTTTTACAAAATATTTCTTTATTAGTTTTTCGAATTTCCCATATCACCCAAATACAAATAACAGACACAATTCATTCCCTAACACTTAACATAATACATATATTGAAAAACATCTCAGTTGTTTTGTGTAGTTTCCTCTACATTCATACTTCGTTATAACAGATAAGCAACACATAACACTAAAACCCTAAAACCTTTCTTCATCCCCCACCCACCACCCCACCCCCAAAACAGGCATACCCACACATCCAAAGAGGTATTATAGGTATAATTGATAGTTTGGTAAATACTATCAAAAAAGAAGAAAAGGAGTATTAAATCGAAATAAGCCAGCGGAGAATTTGCTCGAGATTGACCACTATAAATATCTGAGAATCTCTTGTGAGCTCATATAATCCCTCCATGGGCTCCACCTCTCCCCAAATATCGTATGTCTATTATATAAACGAGCTGTGAGCTCTTCAGATCGCATCACATTATTTAGTTCTTCCATCCATTCCAATATCTGGGGGGAGCTGGTTGACTTCCAATGTCTAGGTATTACTGCCCTTGCAGCTGCCAGGATCGGGCCCAGTAGGCCTTTTTTCAATACAGCGGACGAGCTATGGTGTGGAGACAACAGAGCCACCTCAGGTGTCTCCAATCCATGGAGTTCCGTTAGCTCTTGCGCCATCTCCAGAATTGATTTCCAGTAAGATCTTATCAACGGCAGCCGCCATCTTTGTCTCAGTAGAGGCCTCATTTTTATGGTGACTGTCTCTAAACTCAAACTTGTAATTAAAATAGGATAATGGATACTTAGCTTTACTGTTGCCTGTCCCATTGGACATGGCTCCCATGAAGAGAAATTGCCCACCAAAAGGGAAACTGTCACAAACCTTAGAAGAGTCTGAAATGGGCACCTGAATGGGCACCGGGGCATAGAGGGGCACGAGTGCCAGCAGTTGATGAATCCGATGAGCAGGAGATGCAGAGATGGTTGCAGGTCCAGGCAGGCAAAGGATAAACAGAATAGTCAGGACAGGCCGAGGTCAACGTGCATGTAACGCAGTACAGAGGACGAGGCAGGAACAACGTCAAGAACAAGCCGAGGGTCTAATCACTGGAGAGAAGCAGAAGGGTCAAGCCAAGCCGGGTCAAATAACAGATAAACACTTCAGGAACAGGAACACAGGGAAGCTGACAAATCTAACAGCAAAGGAGGTCTGCTAGTGACCGCCTTAAATAGCCCAGAGGGCGCCAAACATTCAAACAATACGTCGGCGCGCGCCCATGCGCACATTCACACAGAGACGCTGCACCTGATACAGCTCTATGGGCTGCACCAGGCGCATGCGCAAACCGCAGTGTAAGAACTCTGGCTCCGGCTCTGGCTTCCTGACAGAAACAAGTAGATAGACCCATAGTCATCTCATGCCACCCCATTAACCCCTTCGTGACTGACGACGTACAGTGTATGTTGCCAGCATCGGGGCTGTTTAAAGCCTGAAGAAGCACCTTCATGGCAGGCATTCTTGAATGACAGCTGCAAATTGAAAACTGAACCTTGGGCATCTACAAATCCAAGCCTTAATGCCCTCCTCCCTAGCTGATGGGTATAATTTAACACTAAGTCAAACTTACTGGTCTTCTTCACGATCATTTCACCATCCCTCTCACTAACATCATTATGGAAGAGCTTCAGGTTCAGGTTGACCAAGAGTTCAACCCAAACTCAAGCTGTTCACAGTTCACCATATGGGTGACTGATATGGTCAGTTCGCCTGCCCAAGGAACATCTGTCAATGTGCTAGTAACCAGTGACGCTGTGCAGATCGCACAGTTGACTGGTGGCCAAGTCAAACAGCATCATTGTTTGCTAGGAAGCAAGCGGGTGCACCATAAAAACCTATGACGCAGTGCAGCCACAAAGCGTCTTAGCAAACAATGACTCTGTGCTACCACAGAGCGTCATTGGGTCACACAGCATTAATGGTTGCTAGGACATAGTCAGCCCTAAGTTCGGATTGCTTGTATATTGGACAAACCAGAATAACCATCCATGTGAACAAGAGTTCCAGAGGATGGGAGAGACTCTAGTGAAGTCCTGGAGGCGAGCATGGGAGGAGTTGACGAGGGAGCTGGAGCAACGGCGTCCCGAGGCTGGGTGACACCCGGAGCGGTTACCGAGTGTCACCCCGCCGACTCGCACGCACCCCTCCAATGGTGTCACCCGGGTGCGGGCTGCATCCCCATTGTTACGCCACTGAGCTGGAGGTCTTTGGAAGAGCGGAGGGGATGGTTAGGGTGATACTTTGAGACAAGGTTGGAGACAAATCCCAGCCAGTGCAGGGATTGGCAGGGGGGAATGGAGGCCAGTGTAGGGATTGGCAGAGGGGGGTGGAGGATGGAAGCCAGTGCAGGGATCGGCAGAGGGGGGTTGCAGACACTGAGCGGTTGGGTAGGGGGGGGAATCTAGCAAATGAGGTGAATGAGTCTAGCAGCTGCGTTCATGATAGACTGAAGGGGGGAGGAGCCTGTGTAGAGGTAAGCCAAAGAGGAGGGAGTTGCAATAGTCAAGACGAGATATAACAAGTGAGTGGATGAGTAGTTTTGAGGTTTCATTGGTGAGGAAGGGCGTATTTTGGAGATGTTGCGGCTACCATAACACATGTGCATTACTGCGCCGCAAAAATGTACATTCAGTTACAATCCATGTACCCATTGCACTCCTTACCGCTAATCCGTAATGATAGGTTGGGTGCATCAGTAGTCGACGGATGGCCACCGTCTGAATCGAGTATAAGAAATTATGGACACCGGCACTCCAAAGTAGAATTACGTCTCTTTATTGACGTTTCATGCAATAGTACACTTATTGCAACGTTTCGGGGTCACACAGGATCCCCTTCATCAGGCAGAACAAGTGACTTGTGTCCATAATTTCTTATATGCAAAAATGTACATGGGCCCCCAATGTTGGCGCAGAGCAGACATTGCCAGATGAAAGGTTAGCAAACCATTTCGGTGGTTAGCGGATCAAACAACGTCCTTGGACAGACCTTGCAAATTTATCACCGCCATCCCTCCCACTACCATTTTCTTCCACGGTCCGTTATTTTAAGACCGCCATCCAGAGCCGCCGCGGCCTAACTGCTATAATGATATAATTACATATTAAAGAGCTCCGCCACATTCCCGCCAGACTACAATACACACACATGATCCAGTTAGGTACTTTTACGGCTCTTGAAACACAGGGTTTTCTTCCCCTTACCCAAGCGGTCGTAATTGTACGGTTCTGGCGCTTTCAATTAAATGATACATTTTCCTGTAATTGATCTTAATTTTTTTCTTCCCCCTCCACAAAAATCTCCTGATTTCATTTCTCCCGATCACCCACACGTCAGCTGGATAGAAAGGAGTAATTTGCAGGAACAATATGAAATACAGACGCCATCGTACCGTACCGTACTCCGCAGCTGCTTCGCCGCCCAGGCGCGGAACGCCATCCGCTGTGCGTATTGTTCCTTCAGATAATTAAATATGTATACGGGCCGCGGGGGATGTCACGGAGAGCGTTTCATGTGTGCGCGCAGAAAAGGTAATATTTATGTTGAATTTGCAAAAGAAGGTTTTATGCCGCGGCTTTGTAAAATCAGAGTCAAAAGGCGCGTATGTAGGTTCTGCGTGTGAAAACCCCGACCCCAGCTGGGAGGAGACCTGAATCAGGAACTTTTTTAGACAGCGCAGCCTCAGTGCATGTCCACGCAGACATACAATTGTCATAGGTTAAAGGAGAACTATGAGGGGGGGGGGGAGTGCTTTTCACTCACCTCATAGGTCTAGCCGACCTGTGACAATGAGACTGTCACAGGTCGGCTCGGTAGATCGGGGAGGTGAGCGAACACATACCGGCGTTCGCTCACCTCTCGATCCTGTCACAGCTCTCTGCCGTGACAGGGGAGGGGCTGGATTCCCCCCTCCCCGCTCCGATCCTCCAGCGCTGACTGGCGGAACGGACGGGGAGGGGGTGGGTACAGCTGGCTCTGCTTCTAGATAGGCAGAGCCAGCTGTCAGTCACGCAGCTGGGCGGATCCCGGCACAAATCTCGGGATCCGCTTCAGCTGCGGCGTCTCAGTATATAGGAGCTACAGCTCGAGGTATACTGAGCTTAGGGTGACGGGAGGACGCTAGTTTGTGTCCTCCCATTACCCTAAGGATAACTATAGGGAAAAGCCTTAACCCCTTAGTTCTCCTTTAAGGAGAAACCCTGGGCAAGCATGTGTCACTTACCTGGATTGAGACAAAGCTAATGAGGAGGCTTCTCTTGTCCGACATCCCTGGAAGTGGTGAAGGGGAGATGGAGGACACAGAATAGCACGGGGCCATTGTATGCCGGATCTGCACAGAGGTCGGGTAAGTAGGCCAGATGACTACTGTATAGGCTACAGGCAGGGCCAGATTTACTTTCCCTGCTGCCCCAAGGCCAGGTTTCTCAATGCGCCCCCCTACCCGCCAAACCCCCTCCCTATGGAGAATTGAAGACCTGCAGGCTGCATACAAGTGATCTCGGCGACATCGCCGGTATCACTTGTACAAAACAAGCGGCAGCTTCCCCGCTGTACATTTAGCTCTGCTTGCCAAAAGCAGGGCTAAATGTAGAAAACAACTACCCGCCCGGCGCCTGGAACTGCATTACCCTGGCGGGAGATAGGAATTCCACACACCTGCTGCCCCTCTACTCCCTGCTGCCCCAAGGCCAGGCCTTGGGTGGCCTTTTGGGAAATCTGGCCCTGACTACAGGATCAACACCCAACACTGGAATATCGGGGTACCAGAGCCGGTGACAGGAGCATAGCTTTTTTTCTCAGCATGCTATTTGCCTGATGCAGGGACTTTGGTAGGTTCCGAAGCATTGCCATACTTGTAATGCCATGCGTATCTGCCGTCAATAAAAGGATGTATTGATGCATCGGACCTTGGTGTGTGGGTGACTATCTCCTCTACGTCTGAATTTGTGCGGTGCCAACCGCACGTCATTCCAGCACCCTTCTACATTCTACAGTGGGATTCTGGTCTGGTGTGCAATGGGATACCTGCTTATTGAGGAGCATAGCTGGAACACAAGCTGAGGTTGGTAAGAGTCGAGCATTGGAGTACCAAGTCTGGAACCAGGAGCAGTGTTCGGGTCACAGTATTTGCGTGTTTGATATTTTTGCTGTCCATGGCATGTACAGGATCCTTCTCCAGCACCATAGCTCAGCCACATTGATTGTCCTCCTGTCCAACTTTTGCAATTATTGCTATGGAGAACACAATAGTGCGGAGGACTAATCTACATTTGGTCACCAGGCTCACATCCTTGCTTTCCCATGTTCATCATCACTGTGCGACCCGGGGTGATGGGCCGCTTTATTTCTAGACTTCAATCACCACTTTGAATTATCTTCAATCCCAGCAAAGTGAAACCCTGCACACATCCAATCTCCTCACCATCAATTACTATTTTGATGTATCCATTCCATGCAGTGGTCATGATCTTGGGATTTTGGCCTTTTTTGATTTCGGGAAGAGGTCATACTTCTTGTTTTCTTCTTTGATTCTTTTGAGCAAATGTTCCAGACCTTCTTTGGCGTCTGAGAGGAGGGTCGTGCCATCGGCGTATCAAAGGTTTTTGATGTTCTTTCTCCAATCTTTACTCGGATTTTTGATTTTTCAAGCTCTAGCTACTTCATGATCATTTCACGATACAGGTTGGACAAGAGAGGGGGAAGAATGCAACCTTGCCGACCTCCCCTCTCTATCCGGAACCAGTCAATGTCCAATGTCCATACCATATGGTGTATGCCAAGTGTCCTCCGTATCAACTTGAGTAGACTTGCATCCCCAGCTCTTGTTGGGTTCTCCACAACTCGCCGTGATTAAAATTGAATTTACATTACATACTAAAAAAAATTGCATTATAATTTGAATAGACTTATAATCTCATTATTGTTGTAAAATGATGAATCTCTGTATAGTTTGTAATCACATAGGCATGGAAGTAGCCATATCTGCTGAGAACATTGTCATTCTATGTTTAGTAGTAGAGAGAACTTTACCGCTTCTTCTATCTCTCCTCTGTCCACAGGCATGTCCTATAATTACTAGTATAGAGCAATTGTAGCGCTCACCCCCGAAGGAGCCACTGGATGAACAGGTCCATATCTAGTCAGTCTAGGGATAGATTTCCAACTGCCCCATTATCATTAACTGCCCTCTTCCTGTGCCCATAAATTGAGGTCCGCTCCAGTTGTGGGATGCTGGTTAAACAGTTTATTCACTTCTAATTAGGGAGAGAGGGTATAGGGTCTAGGTGCACAGGCCTCCTTAGCTCCAGACTCACAGGATTCTATGTCAAAGGAGTACATCTCCACCATCTAGGAAAGAACACTGACCCCACTCTGAAGCCCATACCAATCCAAGGCACTTCAAGGTCACTGGCCCTTCCATCTTTCAGGCATTCTCCAGGTGGGAAGCCTCCAAGAAACTTCTCTTCCAGCCACTCAGCCAATTCCCACCGCCAGGCCTCGGCATAGCCTGGGGAGGCAGGCTGAACAGGACCCAGCCCTAATCCATGGCTGGTCCAGAGAGAGAGAGAGCACATGGCAGCATTTGGGCAGTACTTGTACTCGCCCAAATGCTCCGATGCTCCTGATACCTACTTCCGGTATCAGGAAGCCGGGCAGCTAGTCATTACACGCTGCCCAGCTTCCTGGTTGGAAAGCTATCCAATCAGGAAGCTGAGCGCCGTGTAATGAAGCGGCGCCCCGCTTCCTGATTGGCCGGCCATGAGGTGACAAGGGAGCATGGAGCCGGCTTCCCGGCCAATCAGGAAACCATGATATGAAGAGAAAGGTTTGTTGCACTCCTTACCGGACAGCCCCAAATATGGGGAAGGGTGCTTGGAATGACCGCGGACTACTATGCCTGACGAAGGGACCCTGTGTGGTCCCGAAAGCGCTTGTGTATTTTTTACATAAGTTTTGAATATATCCACGATTGACTATCCTTGAAGGAGTCCGGTGTGCTGGTGACATTTCTATACAATCAGGAAACCAGGCACCGCGTCATTACATGGCGCTCAGCTTCCTGATTGGCCAGAAGGCTGGCTCCATGCTTACTCATCCCCTAGTGATGAGAAGCATGGGGACGGCTTCCCTGCTATTTGGGAAGCCGGGTGGCGATTGTTTACACGCCGCCTGGCTTCCTTAATGGGACTTCTGGTATCAGTATTTGGTATCGGCGAGTACTGGAAAAAAATATCAGTACTTGTACTCGATACCCGAAATACCGGCAGTAATGCTGACTGAACTATCCGATACATTGGGAAAAAAAAACAATCACGATGATCATATAAATATATACAGGTATGTATGTCTACATCAGGGGTGTCCAAACTCCGGCCCTCAAGCTGTGGTGACACTACAAATCCCATGAAGCATTGCAAGATTCTCACAGCCACAGACATGACTCTCGGAGAGAGATGCATCATGGGATTTGTATTTTCACCACAGCTGGAGGGCCTGAGTTTGGACACCCCTGGTCTACATCCTTTTTGCTACTTCCTCTTCCTCCTGCAGTATATGGTCCTATGCTGCAAAGTGTGCCACCAACGCAGGGACTTGACCATCAGCATTCTCCTGCGTGCCCAGGACGATGTAATAATGCACTCCCTGGGGGAGGGACTAAGGCGGCTTGGACTCACAGGAGGTGGGTTAAATGGCACTGGGCATTAAAGGAGAACTATGGGGTCAGTGTTTTTCCCCATAGTTCTCCTTATGGTAACGGGAGGACACAAACTAGCGTCCTCCCGTCACCCTAAGCTCAGTATACCGCGAGCTACAGCTTGCGGTATACTGAGACGCCGCAGCCGGAGCGGATCCTGACATCGACGTCGAGACCCGCCCAGCTGCGTGAGTGACAGCTGGCTCTGCCTATCTAGAGGCAGAGCCAGCTGTACCCGCCCCCTCCCCCGTCCGTTCCGCCAGTCAGCGCTGGCAGATCGGAGCAGGGAGAGGGGAATCCAGCCCCTCCCCCTGTCACGGCAGAGAGCCGTTACAGGATCGAGAGGTGAGCGAACCCGGTATGTGTTCGCTCACCCCTCCATCTACTGAGCCGACCTGTGACAGTCTCATTGTCACAGGTCGGCTAGAACTATGAGGTGAGTGGAAATCACTCATCTCATAGTTCTCCTTTAATCAACCCAGAAGAAATAAAGTTTGGTCCCTTCTTCCTCCCTTCCCCTGAGCCACCCAATCGGTGAATTAAGTCAGATTGTACGTTAATTACCAACAGAGATATGGCTAGGGGCGGGGACACGCTGAACTCATACAGAAACAGGGAGATTTGGATATATTGACTTCAGTATCTTGTAAACATGTAACGTGTAAATAAAGCCTTGAGAAAGGGACAAAGCTGACTCGGGGAAATATCGAGCAACACAGCAAAAGCAAATATAGACAGAAAGTGATTGAGCATCCGGGGCTGAGCCGTGACAAAAGGCCGCACGATGACCGCAGACATTGTTTATCTTAGCGTCCCGAGCGCCGCTGTGCGCTAGTTATGGGGAAAAAAACATATTGTTCCTTTAAGCCGGCTGATGACTTTATCGCTTGTTGGAACTGGGAAAGGGATTCTAGAAGTTTGCTTTTTACATGCAAATAGGAGAAAAATAGGTCAGACGGATTTCCCAACGCCCATTAAAAATCAGTGAATTGCTAAGCTGTCATAATGAGCTCTGTAATAGAATTGCTGTGTCTGATCAACTCTGCAGAGACTTCCGCTGAACTTCTTATACAAAAGCAGAAGATCCGCCGTGCCATTTCTCTTCAGACGTTGACACAAATGATGTGATATAAATATCTTTTGTACATCCAGGAAGAGATAAAAAAAATGTCTGAAAAGGTTACGCACTGGTTCTACCGCCATTCCGAAAGCACTTTTAAGTCCGATCACTAAAATCTCCCTAAAGAGCTTTGAGATGTTAATATGTCATTTTCAAAAGTCACTTTTGTTGTATTATATCTGCAGATCTCAGAAAAGCGGCCAAAAATAATTAGCCTATTAAAGTATATCTATATATA
>NW_017306577.1:1042437-1047376 GCF_000935625.1 Nanorana parkeri
CCTGAGCCGTCCGCATGGCAGTGAGATCGGAGTGAGGCAGAGCAGCCTTCAAGCACGCATTGAGGCATCGCTGGGAGGTTCCTGATTACACAGCCTGCCGCCTCTCCCAGCTACATGACGTTCCCGCCGCGAGGAGGAGGTGAGGTGAAGCTTTTATCTTCTATATATGTGCCTAAGTTCTGTGACATGTTTGTAGTATTCTATAACTGCTGGAATTATTCTGCGTTTCTGTAGAGAATATTGCTGGAAGTTGTAGTTCTCTATATCCATAACCATTGTGCATTTATGTATAAAGTATTGCTGGGAGTTGTAGTCCTCTATACAGAAATGCAGAATGGTAACAGCTATAGGTGGGCACAGTGGGCATTGTAAGAGCTGGGGGGGGCACCAGGGCCCATTGTTCCATAGGTCCGCCACTGGTATATACACTGAGTGGCCAGGTTATTATGACCACCCCATCAGTACTGACGGCCACAATTCGCACGTTCAGATGCAGATTTTCGGCTGACAGTCCGGTCTTTAAACACTTTAACAATGAGCTGCTCTTGAACATGTAACGGATTCTGCTGTTTTGCTGATACTCGCTCCATGGCTCCGAGCGCCAACAATCATCCTGCGTTCAAAGGCTGGTAAATAGCGTTGTTTCCACGTATCTTCAGAAACAAATCACTTCTACTGTCGTGATAAACAACCCGCTTCCCTATTTATAATGGTCTGGCCCTCTAGCAACTTCAGCGCCAAATTATAGCTAATTTGCCTACAAACGTCAGGTGGTCATAATAATCTGGCCACTCAGTGTAGATATGACTTTTAATCTACAGCTGTACCCCGCAGTACCTATTTTCCGCCACTAGATGTCTTCAGTCTCACGTCGAGCATCACTGAACCCACATCATGGACTGGACAGTGAAAGAATCAGCAGCTCAGTGACAAGCTCATCTATCACTCCTGCCCTTTCCTCCTATCAGCATGCTCCATCCTCTCACACTCCCTGCTGTACAAGGAACTGCAAGAGGCTGATACTAAGTCAAATTCAGGAATTGACAAAAAAAAATACATTTAATGATGAATCCATAGTTACGGAGCCCCATTAATTTGCATCAATCAGCCTAGCAGTCAGCTTTAAAGAGGCAAATTGCTACAGCTCGCGGTATACCGAGACTTCCGCAGCCGGAAAACATCCCGACATTACTGTTGAGATCCACCCAGCTGCGTGAGTGACAGCTGGCTCTGCCTATCTAGAGTCAGAGCCAGCTGTACCCGCCCCCTCCTCTGTCTGTTCCTCCAGTCAGCGCTGGAAGATCGGAGCGGGGAGGGGGGAATCCTTGCGGGAAGCGTTGACTGACAGTCACCACTTTCTGCAGGGACATGATCGGGAAGTGAGCGAGCGCCGGTATGTGTTCGCTCACCTCCCGATCTATTGATCCGACCTGTGACAGTTTCATTGTCACAGGTCGGCTCGAACGATGAGGATGAATGATTTTCACTCACCTCATAGTTCTCCTTTTAATCTCCTGCAATCTGTACTGCATCTTTAAGCCCAGTCCTCCAGCAACCTCCTTGGCAGTTGCAGTCCGCAGCCGGTCCCTTGTCACGTTACTCGGAGACTGCTCACGGCGCGGCTCCGTTTGTTTTGCATTGGTAAACGTCTCACATGGTAACGCTCCCAAGACTTCATCCATCATTTTAAAACATTGCTCCGTCTGCGGCTCCGAAGGAGGAAAAAAATAAAAAAATCTCCCAAAACATTTTCATTTAAGTGTTAGACCTGTGTAAACTCTGCACGCTTGTCAAATTCTGCAACACTCCAGTAACAGTAAACTATGATAGATCTGCTGGCTGCCGGTGGCATGCATTGAATCTTTTTATAATTAGCTGCGGAGCACAAAATGTGGCATGAGCTCGGAGCCCGCTGCTTCAGCCGCCCATTCATCTCCCTCCATGTCAGATTTCTCATACTCTTCTTTGGAAGTTCACGTATAAAGAATAAGAAGCATCAACATTCTAAAATATCTGCCTATAAGTACAATAATAATTGATCTGCTGATGTTGGGCAGCAAGCCTTGGTTTGGACTGCCGTGGAATGCTTCAAAGTGTTTCCACAGCTGGCTAATGGTCGGGTCAAAGTTAGGGATTAGGTGGCATGGTGGTCATTTTGTTTTTTTATTAGGTGCCACAATGCAACATAAACCTCATAGGCCTCATTCACACGAGAAACGGCTGGCGCGTACAGCTCCATTCTGCGTGCACGGCCGTATCGGGCAGCTCCCGGGAAGGGCAGGTGCTGCGTGTGATTAGTACGCAGCCCCTGTCCTTCTCTATGGGAATACGCGGCCCTACGCTCACCCCCAAGTGCAGGTCCATACGCGTGCAGGTGTCCCGGCTCGGACGCAGGCAGGATCCATCCTGTCAGCGTATGAGTATGGACACCCGCACCGACGTGCAGGGCGGGTGAGCATACGGCTGCGTAGTCCCATAGAGAAAGACAGGGGCTGCGTACTAATCACACGCAGCACCTGTCCTTCCCGGGAGCTGCCCGATACGGCCGTGCACGCAGAATGGAGCTGTACGTGCCCGGCCTTTTCTCGTGTGAATGAGGCCTAATACTGTTACTGGTGGTCCAGAAGATGGAAGAAACAATACCCAAGTGAGGCCGCTGTCTTCACCCTCACAGACTAAAGACTTCCTCCTTGACCATGCCAATGGTCAGATAACTTCTCTAGGGGCAAATCTTCCTACAGCTGCGTATTATTACACTAATGGAATACCAAACATACACAATATGGCCAAAAGCTTGTAGCCACCTGACCATCATACCTATAAGAGCCTGTTGGCCCACTCATTCTAAAACCATGGGCGTTACTAAGGAGTTGGACCCACTTTACAGCTACAAAAGCCTCCACTCTTCTGGCAAGATCTTTTACAAGATGCTGGAATGTGTCAGTGGTCATTTATGGTAGGGATGCACCGATACCGAGTATTTGGGTGAGTACTCGTACCCGCCCAAATGCTCCGATACCGGAACTTCCGGCTCCATTTTTACATAAATTGCCTCTTTCACACCACTTTTGAACCAGTCCTCCTCCCTGTCTAGGATGCGTACTTGACTGTCTTCAGAGGAGTGACCTTTTTCCTTTAGATGTAGGTACACTGCCGAATCCTGACCGGAGGGTTTGGCTCTTCTATGCTGTGCCATACGCTGGTGTAGCTGCTGTTTTGTTTCACCGACATACAATTCTGAGCACTCCTCACTGCACTGGACTGCGTACACAATGTTGTTCATCTTGTGTTTTGGCGTTGGGTCTTTTGGGTGAACCAGTTGTTGCCTCAGTGTATTGCTGGGTGTAAAGTAGACAGGGATGTGAGGTTTTGTAAAAACCCTTCTGATTTTCTCAGACACCCCGGCTACATATGGGATGACCAAATTCTTCCGTTTGTATCAGTAGAGACATCTTGAGAAACTTTGGAGTGTCTGCTTGTAAAGCAAGATACAGGACAATCCTACTGCACTCCTTACTGGTATGGAAGGAACCCCAAGTGTCCCCGAAGCATTGCAATGTGACAAGATGTGTGTGCATCAATAAAATGATCACTTTCTGAAGATTTAATTGCGGTGTGCTGGTGATATGTTTTACTAGTTGGTTGTAAAGCAAAACGTATGTTTTCTTTTGTGGACCTGTTTTTGAGAAGGTTCGATGTTAAAGGAGAACTATGAGGTGAGTGAAAATCACTCAGCCTCATAGTTGGAGCCGACGCGTGACAATGAAACTGTCACAGGTCGGATCAATAGATCGGGAAGTGAGCGAACACATACCGGCGCTTGCTCACTTCTCGATCATGTCCCTGCAGAGAGCCGTCAGCGCTCCCTGCAGGGATTCCCCGCTCAAATCCTCCAGCGCTGACTGGAGGAACGGACGGGGGAGGGGGCGGGTACAGCTGGCTCTGCCTCTAGATAGGCAGAACCAGCTGTCAATCACGCAGCTGGGTGGATCTCGACATTAATGTCGGGATCCGTCCTGGCTGCGGCCTCTCAGTATACCGCGAGCTGTAGCTCCCTATATACTGAGCTTAGGGTGACGGGAGGACGCTAGTTTGTGTTCTCCCGTTACCCATGGGAGAACTATGGGGAAAAACACTTACCCCCATAGTTCTCCTTTAAGCTCTAGAACTTAAATACTGAACTTGGATGAATGATAACATTATTTCAAGGCTGCATCCAACTAGATACTTGATATCTGCCCTAAAGTCAAAATTTCAAATCATAGCTGGCCATCAATGTACTCTAGGTGGCCAAATCTATTACAGACCACCACTGGCCACCAGCAGATGATGAAGGGGTGCCTCGGGTAGCTTGATGTAACATGCTTGGCCAGCTTACGTTTGGCTGAGTGGGTAGCTTGGAAAACTCAGACTACATACAAAATCGTATTACTGCTGCTGGAACCCCTGATTACACAGAGAGATCGTGGGAAGCTTCAGCAGCCAAGAACTTGCTTACATAACTCACTTGACGATCACAGTAATTAGTCTGCAACTTGGATACTTTTCCTCTCCGACACGTAACCTTGTGTGAAGTATCCGCACTCTAATGAAGGTCCGGGGCTGGACGGGAGCAGAATTTATGATTGCACATCCCCGTGAATATTCATGCCGCGTCCTCGTTCATGAATATTAAAGTGGCATTTTCGTGATCAAATAAACTGTCTTTTGTAACGAGGGTTTTAAAACTGAGGACCGGCAAAATAATTATTAATGGGCCTCACGGAGCTGGCGATATGCATCGGGGTCTTGTGACGATCCATCATGTTGTCGGATCAGATGTTGGGCTTTAACGAGTCACTCTGGGATTACATGGAGGGTCTGATTATGTTCAGGGTTGGCTGCGACGCTTCCTGTTTTTTTTTTTTTTGTACCTTAAATGTTAAATTTGCTGGGTTTT
>NW_017306577.1:1047434-1054271 GCF_000935625.1 Nanorana parkeri
TTTTTTTTTTTTTACCTGTGATGTTGAATTTGCTGGGTTTTTTTTTTTCTGGCCAAAATAGGAATACCAGGAGCCGTAAAAAATGTTCTTAATTGGACTAACAAAGCGTGCACCAAAACATAAAGAGCCGGACTCCCTTTAAGCCAAAGCAAGACTATGTACAGGAAGGTTATGGTGCCTGCTGCTGCCTACAAATGCAGATGTGTACTGAAGAAAGGTTCACTTGAATTAAAATGATTCTGTCATAGTATATTGGAGTGCAAGCTGCAACATTCATAAACAATGCCTGCCTATAGCAACCCTTACCCATTCATTGTCCCTTAGGGGGACACTTACCAGAGTATGTATGCAGCCACTGGTCTCCCGAGCTGCAAACACCAGTTCAGTGTTCCATTAAATTGGCCCTTTCAGTAGCTTTACAAGTCTGCAAGAATACATTTCAGACACGTCACAATGTATATGTAAACAGTATTTATTTATTTTCAATAAAAATCCACCTTTTATCATTAAAAGGCTGTCCTTAAAATCCAGTGATTTTGCCTAGGCTGAGATGATGCCATTATCGTCGTCTGCTACATCCAGGAGCAAGCATTTCCTCAGTCTCCCCTCCCCCAGTGATCGGTCTGCTGCAGGCAGGAGGAAGCTTTTTTTCAGGCTCCCCTCCCCAAGTGATTAGTCTGCTGCAGGCAGGAGGAAGTATTTCCTCAGTCTCCCCTCCCCCAGTGATCAGACTGCTGCAGGCAGGAGGAAGCATTTCCTCAGTCTCCCCTCCCCCAGTGATCAGTCTGCTGCAGGCAGGACGAAGCACTTCCTCAGCCTCCCCTCCACCAATGATCAGACTACAACATAACTTTGTAGCAACTCACAAGGCGAGAGGCTGCAGCAGAAGACTGATCTGTGTCAGACATTTGTGAGCACAGATAAGCTTTGCACAAGAGCACCAGGAGTTACATGATTGTGTCATCTCTGAGCCGCATCTTAGTCCAAGAAGTAGAAGGTGAACCGGATGGTGGTTCAAAAAATAAAAAGAGATTGCTCCGTCCTTCTAGAAAGAAAATCGGATAAGGCAAAAATCAGAGACAGTGCTCTCCGTGAGAAGTAATAAATACCTGAAAGTGTTACAATTACACATTACTGATCATGTATGTACCGAACATAAAACAATATATCTGGTATATATGGGACCGGTCCAAGATTGAGGATATGGCCCTGGAGCTTGTAAGTTTAGAATCCAACAATGGAAGTGGAAGCCCCATCATTTCTATCCTGACAAGACCCCGAAATAGAAAAACTGTATAAAGAAGAATACAAGGATTGTACTTACCGTAAAAATCCTTTTCCTGGAGTCAACTGAAGGACACAGGAAGTCCTAAACCTTCTGGTTTTACTGCCGCCTACAGGTGAATTGGACACTGGCAAACAAAAAACTGAAGGCCAACCCCCCCTACTGCCAGCAAGCCTCAGCGTTGTAACAAAACTGAAAGGGTATCTTGCTGGGTAAGGCTGGGCACACACCTTACAACCATCGCAAGACTTCTGTCTTGCGATGGTGGTAAGGTACTTAAAAAAACGTACGATCTGCCTATGTTGCATAGGCAGATCGTACTTGCGATGATCGCAAGCCACGCCCCCTGAGGGGCGGGCTTCCGATGACCGCAATGCCGAACGGGCAGTGTGCGCTTGCGCACACCGGCCCGTGCGGCTGTTATCGTACGGACATGCCACAAACCCGCCGAACATCGTACGATGCTCGGCGGGTTTTCAAACATGTCCGTAAGTTTAAAGTCGTGCGACCTTACAGTAGTAGAGGTCACATGGCTTCCACACACCTTACGATCATCGTACGATCGCGGGATTTCCCACGATTATCGTACGATAATCGTAAGGTGTGTGGGGACCCTAAGGCCAGCAGTTCAGACACTTTCCTCAAACAGGTGATGGCCGCCCCCCATCTAAATGGGATTTAAAAAATGCTTCTGAAATCCAGAACCACTTACCTGAATCCGCAGTCATATGACCCTCCGTGGTGCCGCTTCCATTGGTGAATAATGGCGATTGCTCACTGTTCTACCCGAGCGCTCTTGTCACCACCCTTTGGTGATGTCTCTAAACTAAAGATGGGTATACACGATTCTTTGCAGGCTTGTGAGTGTTGATGGATGAATCCCCCCGCTGTCTCCTACTGATGGCCGCTGTCCGCATACCCAAACGGAGGTAGCAACCAATTGGCTGTTAGCTCCGTTCGGCCAAGAGTTCTCCAACCTGCTCCTTCAATCAGCTGATCGAGGGAAATCGGGCGAAAGGATGGATGCCAACAGCATCACCCACACAGCAAATTTCAGCCGGTTCATCATGAAGCGTCCAAAATTTGAAGCATGCGTATCCTACTTTAAGGATTCTGTGGGGACCTGGGTGGTGGACACTTATCAGCCAACATCACCAGTAGGAATGCACCGATACCACTTTTTTAAGACCGAGTACGAGTACCGATACTTTTGATCAATTTTTTCTAAAGCAATACAAACTAATGATTTTAGGTCAGTTTCTTAATATTATGATTCATGAGATGACGAGGGAGCATGATGCCGGCTTCCCGGCCAATCAGAATGCCGGACGCTGCGTCATTACACGGCACCCGGATTTGCTAGCTTTCTGACCAATCGGGAAGCCGGGCAGCGCGTCATTACACGCTACCCAGCTTCCTGATTTGCCGGGAAGTCGGCTCCATGCACTCTCATCACAAGTTTCTCGGCCAATAAGGAAATCGGGCAGCGTGTAACGATGCGCTGCCCGGCTTCCTGATACAGGAAGTACTCGTGCTAGGTATCGGAGCATTTGGGCGAGTACGAGTACTCACACTGGGGCAGGTAATTGTTTTTTTTTAACAGCTCAGAGTTGAGCTTTACATAAAGACAGAGAAACAACTTCATTCTTGTACAAATTTGGAACAAGCCAAAAGGTTAAAAATGTGAAACTCACGTCAAAAATGACTTTCCAGTAAATGTTCCAATGCCAGCTCTAGAAATAGAACTGCTGTATTAAGAGCAGAAATGTATCAACCTTGATCATTTTATATAAAAATATTGCTAGAAATCATGAAAAAAAAGAAGATCATCTATAGACACACAAGAAAAAAAAAAAAGGCCCATGAAATCTACTGATAAAACGTTCCTGAGCGATGCGGAAACGCTGTCAGTTTTCACAATGGATGTAGACGGCGGTGAAATGTTGAATAATCGGCTATGCTGCTCTGACTGCAGCGGCGATGGGAGCTTCGTCATCTAAGCGGACAGGATGGAGGTTGCCTTTTATCGCTCTGTCATCCGGTTCTCTGGAGGCCTGGAGAAGAAGCTTCATGCTCCGCTCGAAAATTAATCTGGGGTCAAGAGAGGTGAGGGGAGGGCAGCCACAAGACTCTCTCAATTTAAGGGCCTGAGGGAAGACGGAAAAGGACAAGGTCAGCGTTTTTTGTAAAGTAAATATAACATGCTGGTAGGACTGATGAAGCAAAGATCTGCAATACAGCACGGCGGCAGCAAAGGGGACGTATATCCTCGTCATTATAACCGATAAAACAAATGGAACTCAGATTTATTTATTATTGGTATATAGAGAATGCCGACAATTTTACGCAGCGCGGTTACACAGTGCACACCTTCACATCAATCCCTGCCCTCAAGGAGCTTACAATCTAAGGTCCCTATCTCACATGGATACATGTGCCAATTAACCTACCGGCATGTCTTTGGAGTGTGGGAGGACACTGGTGCACCCGGAGGAAACCCAACACAACAGGGAAACTCCTTGCAGAGAGTGACCTGGCCGGGATTCAAACCAGGGACCCCCAGTGATGCAAGGCAGAGGCGCCAACCACTACACCACTGTGCTTAGATGCATTTATTACTTTTATTTAACACAAAGGACAGTCACAGTGGACTGGAACTCAAAATGTTAGCCATCAAAAAAGTCATCCACAACTCTGCCCCCGGCTATATCTCAGACCTTGTCTCAAAGTATCACCCTAACCGTCCCCTCCTCTCTTCCCAAGACCTCCTGCTTTATTTTAGTTTACTGATTTGTATGGAGATTGTAGTACATCCACAGGGGGGGGGAGGGGGAGAGCTTGGGGACCCACACACAGGGACCATGGGGAACAGACGTAGCCCCCCCTCCAGAAGGAAGGACAGTGTCAGCACCAATTCAGAGATGATTGGAGGATCTACAGCCGAGTGACACACAAATAAGATACATTGTTGTTCATAGTTCAGGGACTTTAATGTATTTTTCAAATGTAACTTCTGAGTTTAGTGTGACTTTACCATAGAATGCAGAGTTCCAGAATGGATGATAGATAAAAGGATGTTTTTTTTTATTGGGCTTCAGTACAATTAGATACATCGTTTTTTGGTGAATGTTTTAAGCAAATCTAATACTTCAGGCCGCCTGCCGGATGGATCAGAGATGTGAGATTTTCACCATGAACTATACAACAGCCGATGGCACAAACAAAATTGCCCTTCAATGTTTCGCCTGTGCACCGCCATGGACTGGGATAATTCATCCTCGCTGCCATGACGGTTACAGTTGGCGATAAAGCACATTAATGGCGTTTAATAAACATTGAGAGCGTTAATCAGGAAAACATATATTGTTACATAGTTACATAGTATTTGAGGTTGAATAAAGACATATGTCCATCAAGTCCAACCCATTGTGTGTGGGTCGGTGTAAAGAAGAGCAGTAAAATATGACCAGACATCCTATGAATGTAATATTGCCAATTCGCTAGTCCCTGGGGACCTCCGTGCCATCTTAAACATACAATTTACAGTAAAATCCCCTCCAGGCAGAGGAGGGAGGTGGGGGGGGGGGGGGAGACTGTTTGTTACTGTAATTTTGTTATCGAATAGGACATGCCACATTAAAACTGTACAGACTAGCTCTATCGAGTGTGTTATCTTCCGCTCAATCACCACGGTGGACAGATTGGGCCTCGGTGTGGAAGTGTCAGAAGGAAGAGTTCACTGCCCATCAGATAATCCTTTGTATGTTTCTAGTACAGTAAAAGAGACTGAAAGGGAGAATCCGATCGGTTGTGACAAGCAATAATATACACTATATTGCCAAAAGTATTGGGACATCCCTCCAAATCATTGGATTCAGGTGTTCTAATAACCTCCATGGTCACAGGTGTATAGGATGAGGCACCTCGGCATGCAGACGCTTCTACAAACATTTGTGAGATAATGGGTCGCTCTCAGGAGCTCAGTGACTACAAGCGTGGTGCCGTGATAGGTTGTCACCTCTGCAGTAAGTCCATCCATGACATTTCCTGGCTACTAAATATTCCGCGGTCACCTGTTACTGGTATTATAACAAAGTGGAAGCAACTGGGAATTACAGCAACTCAGCCAGGAAAGAGTTCATGTGCGTTTAAAGGCCGGCATCCCAATACTTTTGGCATCATAGTGCATCTACATTGCAGCTGCTTAGCAGTCCTTGGATTTGGTGGCTGCATTAGCTTTCCCTCATCAGCCTAAGAACATTTTCAGCAAGAAAGGGAAAAGATCTGTTGATCCTGCCAGAAATGCCATTTTTACTTTAATCCCCCCAAGGGAGATGAGCGAAGGCAGACATGTTTGAGGTCCAAGTACAAATCAATGCAAATTGTCATCGCTCGAGTGTTGGAAGGACACAGATAGATAACTTCAGTCCATTGTTCATTCAAGTGTTTCCATGAGAATACAGAATAAAAGATAATATTCATGGCCTTGCAGCTCTCTATAGACTGGGAAATCCTTCTAGGATGATATACAGCAAACAGGAAGAGCAGCGACCTTGTGCTATAGCTAAATAACATAAATTTATCATATACTCACATAAAGTGCTTGGCGGAAGAGCAAGCCACATCAAAACCACCCAAGATCAGGCTCGCTCAATCCAACTGGATACAGGTAACCAACTGTTCAACGATACGTAGTCTCAACCTCAACCGTGCATTAAGACTTACGCATTTCGAGAGCTGGCCCTCTTCCTCAGGGCTACTTGCACAAAGAGTGCCTGTACATTTCCATTTAAAGCCCAACTCCGGGGGAAATTAAGATGTTTGCCTTGCAGAGGGGCTGCCCATGCACTTCAAGGGTTAACTGCTTCTTTATGTGTAGAGAACAGGATAAAGCTATATTACTTACCTGAACTCCGCTCCTCCGGCATGCAGTGCTCTCCTCTTCTCCTCTTCCGCACTGGCTGTGGACTGAACCTCAGCATCCTCGCATACAATGCCGGGGTATGGAGCCTGCATTGTACATGACAACGTCAGTGGTCCTTAGAATGCCGGAGCAAAGGGAGGATGAGAAGAAGCTGAGAGGACCGGTCCAAAGCCGACCATACACTGTTCTATTTTTACGCTTATGAGCGTTGATCGAGGAATACATGCTGCTTTTTTTTTTTATTCGGACAGCGGCCATCGGCGGCTGTCAGAATACCCGAACAGAGCTGGAAGCTTATTGGCTGCCAGCTCTGTTTGTTCCTAGAATTTCCAACCATCTCCTTCCATCAGCCGATCGAGGGATGCCGGATGAAATTTGCACAGTGGGTGCCGCTGTCGGCACCCTTTCGGCCTGCATCACTTGAAGACACTGGCGGAACTACCAGGGTCGCAGCGGTCGCAATTGCGACCGGATACCCCTCATGACACCCTCTGCGCCCCTCCCCCGACACCTTCTGCACCCCTCCTGAGACCTTCCGCACCCCTCCTGTAACATTCCGCACCCCTCATGACACCCTCTGTACCACTCATGACACCCCCTGTACCCCTCCCTGGACATTCCGCTACCC
>NW_017306577.1:1054349-1062855 GCF_000935625.1 Nanorana parkeri
GGGGGTGGGGGGGCTCAATGGTTTCTTGCACCGGGGCCCTGGGGTTTCTAGTTACGCCTCTGCTTGAAGAACAGGCCGAAACGAAACGCACACATCATGTATGGCTAGGTTGAGAGACTGGAGGGATCCAGTGGGAGTGGGGATAAGGTAAGTAAAATATCTTTCTCCTGTCCCCTAGGCATAAATGAGCCGTTATCCTTTGCAGTGCAGGGGCAGCTCCGCTACACAGGAAAGCTTTTCATTTCCCTGGAGTTGGCTTTTAAAACAGAGATTTTAAAAGGCATACTTTATGCAAGTCAGGTATCTCTAGGAAGAGACCGTGCCCTTGAAACGCGTAAGCCTTGATGCACGGTTGGGGCTGTGGCTACGTATTGCTAAACGCGTTACCTGTATCCAGCTGGATTGAGGGAGCCTCACCTTGGATGAATTTTATATTACAGGTTCTTTTTCCAAGCATTTTATATACGCTAAACATTTTTTAATAAAGTTAGTTAGATGTCCCACAAGGCCGGTGCCGTGTTCTATAGTGTAAGAAGACAATGAACATTTGTTTAATAAAGTTTTACTGCAGATATCAGGTGACACCGATGTGCTTTCTATTTGTTCTACATTGTGTGAAATCCACCGTGGCGGCCCCAATACATACGGGGAGAAAAAAACAAAGGTAGACATGATGGGACAGGAAGTGTGTTATCCGCAGACGTACGCCAATCGCAAGATTGGCGCAGATGTACGCCAATCGCAAGATTACCCCAATAATTACGTAGCATTATCGGGCCAATAAGCGCCGCCACACGGGAGTCCATATCCCTGTGTAATCTTCAACTCGTGTAACTCATAAGGCCCCTTTCACGTGGACCGATCAGGAGGGGATCCATGCACGGATCACCTGCTGATCAGAATGGATGTCACCATTGTGACATTCGTGTCCGTCCAGGTTTTTCCTCCATCTTGTAATCAAGGAAAAAAATTAAATGGCCAGACCCGTGTTATTATTATATTATTATTATACAGGATAGGGATGTTCAGATACCAGTCCAGACACCCGTGCCGATACTTGGCATTTTCATGAGAACTACCCGGGTTGCAGCGGTTGCAGCTGGCACCTGGCTCTGGCTCTCCACCACTGTCCTGAAATCATTAGTCTGTATTGTGTTTAGAAAAACTGTCACATGACAATAAATATGAACGTATCAGGACTTGTACTTGCAAAAATGGTATCTGTGCATCACTTTATATATGTTTATAAAAACAAAATCATACATTAATACATGGATGTACAAATCCCAGGAGCTCCGTGTGCTCCTTACACATGACAGCTGCCTCCTAACTTTTGAATTTTTCTCTAGTCTAGTCCTGGAGCCCGAAAAGTATCTGTACTTCGAGTATCGAGTATGGTACTTGGTATCTTAACATCCCTAATACAGGACTTATACACTGAGTGGCCAGATTATTATGACCCCCACCGTCAGTACTTCGTTGGGCCGCCTCGTGACTCCACGAGATGAGGTGATGCCAGGAATCTGAGACGGCACTGTTGCCCTTCTGTTGTCTTGTACCAGTCTTGCCCCTCCCAGCCAACAAGTTGCGTAGCGCTTTACAATAAAAGGAAGATATTACAATCACAATACAATTCAAGACAAGATGGTCCCTGAGGGCTTACAATCTAAAAAGGTAGGGGCCAGTGATACATGAGGAGGTAGCTGTGTGGGGATGAAGTGTTTGAGAATGTGATGGTTGAGTGGTTGAGGTGGGATGTTGGTCAATGGGCAATCAGATGTAAACGGCCGTATGTATGTATGTTTATATCAGATTACTCCTGATTTGGCACAGTCAGGTCTGGTGAAACAGAAGTCTGATCCGTTTGTTTTTCTGCACCTGACCCGGAACCTAGGGATGCCCATGTGTTTAAATCCGACTGCCCACCGATTAACATTGGGCTTCCGATCAGTTCCGACTGCCCATAGACTAACATTGGGCTTCCAATTAGCTCCGACTGCCCATAGACTAACATTGGGCTTCTGTTCAGATCCGACTGCCCATAGACTAACATTGGGCTTCCGATTAGCTCCGACTGCCCATAGACTAACATTGGGCTTCCGATCAGCTCCGACTGCCCATAGACTAACATTAGGCTTCTGTTCAGATCCGACTACCCATAGACTAACATTGGGCTTCTGTTCAGATCCAACTGCCCATAGACTAACATTGGGCTTTCCGATCAGCTCCGACTACCCATAGACTAACATTGGGCTTCTGTTCAGATCCGACTGCCCATAGACTAACATTGGGCTTCCGGTCAGCTCCGCCCGAAAAACTGACAGGCGGATCTGATTGGAAAGCCCATGTGAAAGAGCTCTAAGGATCAGAAAAGCAATTACAAATGATACAAGCTGTTTTAAAATAAGAATATCTTAATACAATGTATCAACATGGTGGAAGTCAATATGATTTTCTTTGAATGGGGTGTAACAACGGAGGTCCACTTTCAAAAAGAAATAAAAGCCTGTAAAACGCGTTACACCCCGCCGTTTGAATCCCGAATTCAGAGACGGAAGCGACCCCTGAAAACGTCTCTCCGACAACTATTTTGGGAACTTTTGGGTTGCCAAGAGACCGGTCTATGTTTAACGAATACCAAGACAACCGAGCTGGCAGCCCTGCCTACCGCTACGAGACATGAAAGATGCACGGCTCCGAAAAGACAGGATTAAAAGGTTTTCATCAAGACTCGGAGGGGGGGATACAGGAAAAAAGCCAGCAGTGGGTTTTTTTCCAAGGGGCCGCTGCGAGATGTGATTGATGTGACACAAGCATGATGGGAAATGAGAAGGGAGGGCACGAGACATAAAGGTTAGATGAAGTAGAAGACAAAAAAGAGATTTCATTTGGCATCCAACCAAGAACTGGCAGTAGTGCGCGGCTCGTTTACACAAAGCCGGTGGAAGAGGCAACAGAGGCGTTTCGGAGAGCAACAGATGTTTGCTTTTACCACCTCTATTACAAGTCAGAGCTGAAATGTGATTGGCTGTCAAAGAGCATCTGTCATTTGGACTATTCAGGGCTAAGTGACAGGTTCTCTTATCCCTGCCCCATCAGTAAATACCCAAAAGATTCCTACTATTTTACATAGTTACATAGTATTTGAGGTTGAATAAAGACACAGGTCCTTCAAGTTCAACCTTTGTGTGTATGCATGTGGTTCTGCATGTGTATGGTGTGTAGGAGTCCCCGTGTGATCTTGTTCTTAAGAGTACCTGTACAAGGTGTATGTTACGGTCTCTGAGGAAATCGTCCAAATGCTTTTTTAAAAGGAGAACTATGAGGGGGGTACCACATGATTTTGATCGCATGTTCCCAGAATGCAGTACTTGGACCCTGAGTGACCAATCCCCAAGTCCGAATACTGTCACCTGACCAGGAAGAGAAAGAAGTTACCTCAGTGTAAGCTCCTAAAATCAGATGCACAGAATTATTTGTTGTCTCTGCCTGCCCCGCTTTAGGGTGATTGGGAGTTACTGGGAAGCATGCTAGGTCCGTGGATGCGCCCCCTCCATCGACAGCCATGACATGCTTAAAGTGGAAGTAAAACAAAAAAAACATTTGGGCCCCCGGGAGCTTTTTGCACATTATGGCACCCTTAACTAGCAAGTCCGGATTTCCCCTCATCGCTGATGTTTCCATGTTTACCCGGCCGTCTTCCAGGTTCAGTCTTCAGCCATCTTGATTGACGGGGTCGACACAACTGCGCATCCGCAGCTCAGTGGAAAAAAAAAAAAGCACCGACAGGCAGGGAGAAGCACTGATGACAGAAGAGACATACACAGTCTATTCTGTCATATAAAGTCTACCGGTCAGCATTTAAAAAAAAAAAAAATGGGTTTACATCCCCTTTAGGCGGCGGAGTTATTTAATATTTTTTAAATCCCAACTCTCTCTGGGCTCCGAGACCTCACACGGGTGGCCCCCTCTCCCTCAGAGGCTTCCCTTGCTCTCTATATATTTTTTAATCTAGTATACTTACATTTTTTCAAAGTCTCCTGGCCGGTCGCCCATGCTCCTTTTTTGCCCCCGATCTTCTCAGCAGTGGGTGTCAGACCCCGAAAATTCAGAGAGTGGTGATCAGCGCTGTTCTCTGCATGAATATACTATAAAGGGTGGGGTGGTTAAGGGGCGTGGCCATGACATCCAGTCATTCATTGCATGTCTTCTGTTTTCCAGGTCGAATGATGCCAAGAAGAAGACTGAGGGCCTCTTGTGGTGGAATGGAAGTACTGCAGGGAGGGGGCAACTCCAGATTACAAGAATTGCAGACTGAGCTCATTGGAACTCCTGCAAATTGGAAAGTAGAACGATAAATAGAGTTTGTATAAAGAAGAGGAAGCACAAGGCAGCTTGCACTATTTTTTTTGTCAAAAATCAGTCAGAGCTGAGCTGCTGAGACTCATTCACCTAACTAACCGCTCAGTCTCTGCAACCCCCCCTCTGTCAATCCCTACACTGGCTTCCTATAGCCCAAAGGATAAAATTCAAAATATTAACAACCGTGCACAAAGCCATCCACAACTCCGCCCCCGGCTATATCTCCAACCTTGTCTCAAAGTATCACCCTAAGCGTCCCCTCCGCTCTTCACAAGACCTCCTGCTTTCCAGCTCCCTCATCAACTCCTCCCATGCTCGCCTCCAGGACTTCACTAGAGTGTCTCCCATCCTATGGAACTCTCTACCCCAACCTGTCCATCTATCTCCCACACTGACTGCCTTAAGACTCATCTCTTCAGGGAAGCCTATCTCACCTCACCCTAACCACTGAACAATCACTTTCTCAAACAATCATCCCTGCGCAGATCCCTCCTCATGTATCACTGGCCCCTCCCTTTTAGATTGCAAGTCCTCAGGGGCGGGGCCCTCCTTACTATCTTGTCTTGAATTGTAATGTCTTCCTTATATTGTAAAGTGCTGCACAAACTATTGGCGCTATATAAATCCTGTATAATAATAATAATAATAATAATAAGTCCAATTATTAAACATAATTGTATTTTCCTCTCACTTTTTGCTGTGCTACATTTTTGCATGGCATACAGCAGGTGATAATTCTTTGTGTCCACAGTTATATAGGTTCTGTGTCACTGCCCCGCCCCCTGCCTGGTTTGTTTTTTGAATGGACTACAATTAAGGCTCCTAGTAAAGGCAGGATTCAGTAGATAACATTGGCTGCATTGAAATATTGCTTTCATGATGATTGTGAAAGGGAGTTCTCCCATACTTGCCTGAGGTTGTCCTTTAAGAGCTCCGACTCCTAATAGCCGGTATTGAAAATTCGTCTCGGAATCTTTTAAATGTTAACAGCGGAGCGTGAATATTGGCGCACGTTTAAGCTCAGCGAGCGGAAGGACGGCGTGACGGTCTGCAGCCATTGAGATTAGCGGCATCTGCAAGCAATATATTTACATGCGGGTGCACGTTACAAGAGTGCGGGCTGAGTCAGGTCAACTGAAGCGGATCCACATGTACGCCCAATTATATCTGTATTCACAAACATTACTCGCTTCAGCCACAAGGAAAACCACTCAGAGGAACGAGATGTCTGTGTGTTATTATCAGACCGTTTGCTTAGCTGACCAAAAAATATATATATTTGAGGAGCAAAGATTGCTTCTTGAATTGTATGGCATTGTATGTGATGATGTCAACGAGAGGGGCGGCGACACGACCGGTCAAGGAAGGCTTCGGGGGACAGGTTGTCACAACTGGAACTGGAGGATCTCCCTAGACCAGGGGTAGCAAACCTCCGGCCCTCCAGCTGTGGTGGAACTACAGATCCCATGAGGCATTGCAAGATTCTCACAGCCACATACATGACTCCTTAAAGTGACATTAAACCCTCAGATTTTTTAACATAAACCAATACTGTAATGTGCACCTTACTGTAATCCATGGTAGTTTCCCTTCTCTTTGCTGCTCTTCCTTTTAAATCTGTATCTGTTCTCATGCTGGGCAGAACTTCTGTTTTGCAGCAGACTGCCTTGTCTCAGGAATGGATACACGGTGTCTGTGTGCAGGTTCACAACCTGAGCCAGCACTACAGGAAGAGGCCCTGAGCTGCAAAGGGAAGTTCTCCCCAAGCATGAGAAGACATGAGGATTTAAAAGGAAGAGCAGCAAAGAGAAGGGGAACAACCATGGATTACAGTAAAGCGCACATTACAGTATTGTTTTATGTAAAAAAATCTGAGGGCTTAATGTCACTTTAAGAGAGATGCATCATGGAATTTGTAGTTTTACCACAGCTGGAGGGCTGGAGGTTTGCTACCCCTGCCCTAGACACATCAAGCATTATACTGGGATGGGACGCTGGCCAGAGCATCCCACTCATCTCCTTGGCAACCAGTAATGTCACTGGTTGCCAGGAGCTGGGATGGGACGCTGGCCAGAGCATCCCACTCATCTCCTTGGCAACCAGTAATGTCACTGGTTGCCAGGAGCTGGGATGGGACGCTGGCCAGAGCATCCCACTCATCTCCTTGGCAACCAGTAACGTCACTGGTTGCCAGGAGCTGAAGGAGACACCAGCCAGAGCAAACCAGGTTGCTAGGAGCTGGGCAGGGAGATGTGTATGGTCCTTACACATTTTCCCCCTGGCTCTCTGCAACCTGGATCGTTCTGGCCGGAAAGCGGATAGCAGGCACAATGCAAGTATTTTGCAGGACAGGGGCCATTCCGGCCGACCCCCCCCCACATGACCCAAAGAGATGCCGTCAGAGGCAAAAGCCTCTGGCTGCCTCATTAGGGACGACTCTGCAAATTGTGGCTCCATGCACACAGACTGTGTGCAGACTGATAGCCACCCATCAAGGCATTTTGATATTTGCACAACTCCTTCCAAAAGCCAGCCCACTGCTTAGATCAAGGCTGAGAGCTCCTGGGAGAAGAACTGAGGCAGGGTGCTGTGATGTTTAGGAAGCTATGTACAGCACCCTGCTGGCCCCTCCCACCAGCCATGATCTGCCCACGGGGCATAAAGATGTATAGGGACCCAATGATGACATTACTGGGTCTAAAATAGGTTATGTAATAAGATACATTTGTGAGCACCTGACCATCATACCTATATGGGCTTGTAGGACATTCCATTCCAAAACCATGGGCATTATATATGGAGTTACCCCTGTATTGCAGCTATAACTGCCTCCACTCTTCTAGGAATGCCTTCCACAAGACTTTGAAGGGTGACTATGGCTATTTGTGCCCATTCAGCCAAAATAGCATCTGTGAGATCAGGTTGTTGATGTTGGATGAGAAGACCTGGCCCGCAATCGGTGTTCCAATTCATCACAAAGGTGTTCGGTAAGGTTGAGGTCAGGCTCTGTGAAGGACACTCGAGTTCCTCCTCATCAAACTCATCATACCATGTTGGCACTGTGTACCTGAACTCAATAATTTAGAGGGGGGGTCCACATACTTTTGACCATACAGCGTCTTTTAATTTGCATTTAGCCATTTTGCTCACCGTTGGTACAAGCCGGTCCAGATATTCTGCTCGATTCTCATGTGATGGGTGGGTGGAAAGCCATTCCGGGATACGAAGTTCGCCTACCGTGTTTTCCATCACTACCATCTGTCTCCAGAACACGGAGCTGGCCCTCACGTCAACGCAGGCCTGGGGGACAAAGCAGAACGGTAATCCTTAGGACATTGCTGAATCATAAAATCACTATTATACTGCTAATTAGAGTAAAAGAGAGAGCAATTGAGAGACAGGGGCAGAGCGTTGTCACCCTATAACACGAAGTGCCTGAACAAGGAAAAAAAAAATGCTCATTAAGTCTGGGGGTAAAGGAATACGCTGTAATACATACTTACCCTATTCCTCACTCTGGGTGGCGTCCACAATCATACACTATATTGCCAAAAGTATTGGGACACCCATCCAAATCATTGGATTCAGGTGTTCCAATCACCTCCATGGCCCCCATGGTGTATAGGATGAGGTACCTCGGCATGCAGACGCTTCTACAAACATTTGTGGAAGAATGGGTCTCTCTCAGGAGCTCAGTGACTACAAGCGTGGTACCGTGATAGGTTGTCACCTGTGCAGTAAGTCAATGCGTGACATTTCCTGACTACTAAATATTCCGCTGTCACCTGTTAGTGGTATTATAACAAAGTGGAAGCAACTGGGAACAACAGCAACTCAGCCAGGAAGTGGTCGGCCACGTAAAATAACAGAGCGGGGTCAGCGCATGCTGAAGCGCACAGTGCGCAGAAGTCACCAAACAACTAGTCCTTCTTTTCTAAGATGCTCCGGCCGGCGGTCACATTGTGACGCCACCACAAACAACGTGGGACCTCTGCCTTTCACCTTTGGAATCACACCACCATAGCTCTGCAGCTTCCCGCCTGATCAGACTTACTGCGTATGCAGCATACATTTTCTACTTTCAATAGCTGCCAGGTAGAGCCGTTTCAAGACACTGCTCATAAAAAAAAAAACCCGCTGTATT
>NW_017306577.1:1062880-1065960 GCF_000935625.1 Nanorana parkeri
CGGGTGTCACAACATGACCTTTCAAATCCCAATTAAAGCGTGACGGACGGCAGGAAAAGTGGCGGCGGTTTTCGACGGTGGCAGCACAGATGGCAGCTGTGATTTAATGCGACAGACAGGCACATAATAGTGATACATCGCGGTGTAATATTGCGTGTGCGGTGCGATATTCCTCCCCAGATCCTCGTCCCGAGTCCTGATGAAGAGAATGACAAAATGGCCATCGCATCATAATCCGGAGTGATGAATCGTCTTTGGCTCCTCCACCGCTTACTCCGAGATTACTATATCAGCCTTATCACCCTTCCATTTTCAGCTTATTGTCATTATAATTCCCAGATTTACTGGAAATCCTCGTCCCTGCTTTCTGGAAGGAATCCTGATTGAAAATACGCTCCAGTGAAACATGGAAATTGGGCATCTGAACCCAGTCTGATGACCCGGGTGCCTCAAGCAGGGAATTTACTTGTTGCCCTGCAAGCGAAGTGCCTATTGTTATATCCCACCTTCTCAATGAGCCCAAATATGAGCATGTGAAAATGCCAGCTGCTGTGTTCCCTGGTTTAGGCCTCGCCTCCTGAGCTGGAGCACCCACAGTGCAACAAAGCCAGGAGCCTAAGGTCCGGTAGATTATCCAGACAGGAGCCTAAGGTCCGGTGGATTATCAAGACAGGAGCCTAAGGTCCGTGGGATTATCTAGACTGGAGCCTAAAGTCTGTTGGATTATCCAGGCAGGACGGGACCATAAAGGTCCGGTGGATTATCCAGGCAGGAGACTAAGGTCTGATGGATTATCGAGGGCGCTCAGCTACAACCTTCATTCTCTTGCAGAATACTGGAGAGGTTGTACCATGCCTAAGCTGATGGGGGTCCCAAAGAGTTCTGGCTGTGGGAAGGAAACGGAGAGTGAGTGTGGGGTCAGGAGTACTTAACCTAATGTCTGGAATATGGGGAGTCCCAGTACCTCCTGATTTGAATGGGTCTAACACTATGGGTTTGGGACCCTGCTGTGTAAAAGGCACTAAGGCCATGACACCATGCCTCTTGGGCTAGGCCTTTTGGCTAAGACCATGGATAATTTATATACTGGGCCGCAAGGCCTAGCCATAGTCTTGCACTTTGGCACTTATTTATTTTTCTCCACTGTTTGTGCACTTATGTGTGTATTTTTCAACCCACAAGGATGATGGGTGCGGGTCCTCAGGCCTGCCCAGAAGTCTAGGGGAAGGATGTGCGGCCATCAGGTTTCTTCCTCCCCTGAAATCGGGGGTCTCTCTTCGGAGAAGCCCCCAACCTAGTACTCAGTGGCCGGCTTCGGCTGACCCAGGGGAATGGGTCCTCTTCCCTTCCACTAGGGGGACCCGAGTGCCTTGCCCTGGTCAGGAGCCTTGCTCCCCAGGGGGTCAGGGAATGGGCACTATCTCTTCGGGAGATGGACCATGAGACCCTAGTGCACTTTTTTGTGTTTGTTCACTATGGTGCTTATTCTTTGTGCGCCCACCGCACATGTTGATGGGGTATAGGGGATCCAGCGAAGGCAAAATATGAGCAGACTAATCTTCAGCTGTAGAATGAAAGAGAAGGAATTTGCTCCAATATTCCCGGTGAAAAGAGAATAAGCCGTAATGATGTTTCCATTTGACTGGCGTAAGATCTGCCTATGAAAGTAGGCTATTACGCGACTTTTAAAATTGATTTCTGGAGTGATTGAGTAAAGTAGGTCATTTAAAGACGACTCCGCCGTCAGAGCAATCAGCGGCTGAGACGGCGCAGGTGGATGTGAGAGAGCTAAGAAGCTTGGACTGGGAATTGTCAGCCACAGAAGAAGAAAAAAAAAAGAAGGCTCGTGTGCAGCCTGGAATGACAGCGGATTTCAGGAGGACGCAAAGTGCGCGGAGCTTGGAAGGGCGAGCGTCTGTCTCTCCCCGGGGGTATCTAACAGCGGAGGATTCTGTTCTGCTAAATGCTACATCTCCCTTTTGGTTTTAACCTTTCCCTGGGTGCACATTGCTAAGCCATAAACCAGAGAACGGCGCGCTAAACAGCTTGTACCGATATGGCCAAATTGTTCTTGAACTCCGGGAACAAAGTTATTCCTTAATGACACAAACAATAGAATAATATATGTCGTGTGCATTTCTAAATGTAGCAATGACATCATCAGTGTGCAGTACATAGTCTATGCAGGGAGCTCTGCGAGGGACCCAGCAGGCCCCACCTACTACAAATCAGTCACCCTGCACAAGGAGAGAGAACAGTAGTGACCGGTCTTTATTACAGGAAGGGGCGGAAACAAGACCAATCACCCTACACAAGGACAGAGAGCAGCAGTGACCGGTCTATATTAGAGGAGGGGGCGGAGACTAGAGCAGCTTGCACAAGGACAGAGCAGCAGTGACTGGTCTTTACTACAGGAGGGGGCAGAGACAAGACCAGTCACCTTGCACAAGGTCAGACTGGTCTTTATTACAGGAGGGGGTGGAGACAAGACCAGTCACCCTGTACAAAGAGAGAGATCAGCAATGAGCGGTCTTTATTACTGGAAGCTCCAAGTTTCACACAGATCTGGAAGAAATACACAAAGCTCCCCAAGATTCACCATGGAAGAATACACATGACTCTTGTATAAAGGTCAATATTTCCTTTTTATGGAATTCTTTTAGGTGGACTGCCCCTTTAAAACTGAATGTTCCTTGTTACATGATACTTCCGTCATCGTGCCCGCCTCACATTCTCACTCACCCTGCTATTAAGGCGTCATTCCCTCTCCTTATTGCCTTCTCCATAACATGAAATAGATCTAAGTGTATGTACAGCCAAAGCTTATTTTTTCATTTTTTTTCAGTAAGGGTTAAAACACCTGTCAATATATTTTTGTTGTGTGCTGCAGGGGAGATTTCCCTTCACTTCCTGTCCTGGAGACACAAAAGGAAGTGAGAACAAATCTCTACAAAGTGAGGGGAATTCCCCCAATAGCTGTAAACAAAGCATTTTCTCCTCATTGGAAGATGTAAAATGTTGGTCCCCCCGTCGTTTTCTCTCTTGCCGACAATAGTTACTGCCAAGGTTTTTTTTTTTTT
>NW_017306577.1:1066337-1066956 GCF_000935625.1 Nanorana parkeri
GCCAAGGTTTTTTTTTTTTTTATTCCCGGATTTCAGCTTTCATTTCTGTCTGCGGCTTTCATAACCTTTTTGTTGTCAGGGGAGATCAGCGAGGGGGCAGAGACTCCTGGAATCGCTATTCGCAGCCAGGGTAGGAGACGTTCGCTGCATTAGACGCTTTGTGTCCCACCGTGACAGAGGAATTAGGAGAATCTACTGCCCATTATGTCTGTGCTAAGGTTTTCATCGTTCTAATATGTTTCCATTAAATCCGCCCGCCCTGCCTCCTCCGGACAGCTCATGAGAAAAAGTGAGGTGTATTTATTGCTCCTTCTCAGCTATCGGCAGAGTTTTCTATATGTTGTTTTTAGGGCTGTGGAAATTAATGATTCATTTCTCGATTAATCGTTAAACTTTTTGATCGATTAAAATTATTTTGATCGCTAATGAAAAACACTCACCTCTCGGTCGGCTTCCGGGAGTCCCGTCTCTGATCCGGTTACGTCACAGACATCAACGTCACCGGACTCCTCCCCCCTTCCCTTTGTTAGCCGTCACGGACATCAACGTCACCGGACTCCTCCCCCCTTCCCCAAGTGGCTCCGTCGGCTAACGAAGGGAAGGGGGGAGGAGTCCGGTG
>NW_017306577.1:1067846-1071682 GCF_000935625.1 Nanorana parkeri
CCGTCGGCTAACGAAGGGAAGGTGGGAGGAGTCCGGTGACGTTGATGTCCGTGACGGCTAAGCTAGGGAAGGGGGGTGGAGTACGTTGACGTCGATGTCCATGACGGCTAACAAAAGGGAAGGGGGGAGGAGTCCGGTGACGTCGATGCTTGTGACGTCACCGGACTCCCCCCCCTCTTCGTTAGCCGACGGAGCCACTTTGGCCGGTGAGTTTGCCAAGAAACTTGTTCTGCACGAGCGCCAGCCAAGGCATTGGCCTATACACATACAGCACAGCACAGCACTGAAGTAATAAAATGAACTAGGATCACACTAATCCAGCACGTTATTATTCTGAGTTGCCCCACTCAAGCGGCGGCCATATTGAGTGGGGCACGTGAGATTAATAACGTGCTGGATTAGTGTGATCCTAGTTCATTTTATTACTTCATTGCTGTGCTCTATGTGTATAGGCCAATGTAGTTGGATCTGTATGTGCGCTATAATTACTCGAAATTAATCGATTTTAAAAAAATTCGATTAATCGAATGAGAAAATTTTAATCAGTAACAGCCCTAGTTGTTTTCCTTCTTGGAATATAAAGAATTCCAAAATTCAGGACCGCTAAAAAATGTTGGAGAAGGCCACGTACAGAATGAGGCTTAAAGTGGGCAAATTAAATGAAAAAAATTATACAGGACAATCTGCTAATAGCAATAACAAGGCGATTTTTATTTTTGTAACATTTTATTACTTGTTGATCCTGCCAGTGGATCATTTACATTCCTCTTCCCGGAGCTGTCCAGCCAATGTTAGAAGGGTTGGGAGAAATCCCCTAACACTGGCTGGAATGCTAACAGTGCTCAGTGTTTATTCATACTATTTAAACTAGGGATGCACAGATATCAATACTAGTATAGGTATCGATGCCGAGTATTTGGGCGAGTATTCGACCAAATGCTCCAATGCCTAGCCTGATATTTGAGCTTCCGGTATCAGGAAGCCGGGCAGCGAGTCGTTACACGCTGCCCGGCTTCCTGATTGGCCGGGAAAGCCGGCTCCATGCTCCCTCCTCACTTGCGACAAGGGAGCCGGCTTTTGGGCCAATCAGGAAGCCGGGCTGCGTGTAATAAGTCGCCGCCTAGCTTCCCGATTGGTTGGGAAGCCAGTCAATCAGGAAGCTGGACGGCGAGTTATTACCCGCCCCCCAGCTTTCTGATTGGCCAGAAAGCCGACTTCATGCTCCCTTGTCACCTGGTGACGAGGAAGCATGGAGCAGGCTTCCTGGCCAATCAGGAAGCTGGGCGCCGTGTAATGACTCGTTGCCCGGCTTCCTGATTGGTAAGCCTCTCCACCAATCCGAAAGCTAGGCAGGCGAGTCATTACAGAGCGCCCGGCTTTCTGATTGGCCCGAAAGCCGGCTTCATGCTCCCTCGTCACCTGTTGATGAGGGAGCATGTAGACGGCTTCCCTGCTAATCGGGAAGCCGGGTGGCGAGTCATTACACACAGCCCAGCTTTCTGAAAGGGACTTCCGGCATCGGTATTTGGTATCGGAAAAAAATATTGGTACTCGTACTCGATACTGAAAAACCGATATCAGTGCATCCCTAATTTAAACATTTATTTCAAAAAATAAGCTTTTTTTTATTATTTTGCCTACAGTTCTGTTTTAAAGTGACACTAAACTCCGGAGTTAAAATCTTAAAAATACATTCAAGTACCTCAGCTATGAACAACAATGTATCTTTGTGTATCACTCGGCTGTAGATCCTCCAATCATCTCTGAATTGGTGCCGACACTGTCCTTCCTTCTGGAGGGGGGCTACTTGTGTACCCAATGGTCCCTGTGTGTGTGTTGTAAAGTAGTCACCGCTCCAAGCTCGCTCACGGGAAGGACTACAATCTCACGTTTAGTTTACTAATTATGTATTGAAATTGTAGTCCAGAGATGATTGGAGGATCTACAGCCGAGTGATACACAAATAAGATACATTGTTGTTCTCTCCGGGAACAGGGTAGTTTAGGTCAGGGAAGGGGGGCAAAAAGTGTCCTTATCCTGTATATAATAAGGCACCGTGCAGAATCCCACAGTAGCCAATCAGAATTCATCTTTTAGTGACGCAGCTTCAGTTGACAGAAATCTATTTGGTTGTTGTGGATTACTGCACCCTGTGCATCGGTCTACCTGACAGAGATACAAAAAATCAGAATATTCAGTCTTAAAGGAGAACTATGAGGTTAGGGCTTTTCCCCATAGTTCTCCTTAGTTTAACGGGAGGACACAAACTAGCGTCCTCCTGTCACCCTAAGCTCAGTATACCGCAAGCTACAGCTCCTTATATACTGAGACGCCGCAGCTTAAACGGATCCCGACAATTCTGTCTGGATCCACCCAGCTGCGTGAGTGACAGCTGGCTCTGCCTATCTAGAGGTAGAGCCAGCTGTACCCTTCCCCTCCCCCGTCCGTTCCGCCAGTCAGCGCTGGAGGATCGGAGCGGGGAGGGGGGAATCCAGTCCCTCCCCTGTGATGGCTCTCTGCCGTGGCAGGATCGAGAAGTGAGCGAACGCCGATATGTGTTTGCTCACTTCACGATCTACTGAGCCGACCTGTGACAGTCTCATTGTCACAGGTCGGCTAGAACTATGAGTTGAGTGAAAAGCACCCACCTCATAGTTCTCCTTTAAATCAATTTATATTTCTACAGCGTTTTTGCAAGACCGACAGGTGCAGCCCTGACTCCTAGAGGCAGGGTCATGATGGAATTTGTAGGTTTACCACCACTGGAGTGCCAACGCTGCCTTCCCCTGGTCTATACCTAAACATAGAATGTCAATCATTTTTTACGTCTGATTCACAGGCTCATCATCCTAAAATCCTAGCAGCTCATTGCTAGACATCATGTTACGTCTCATCGTGGCACCAACAGCAATTACACGAAAGTGTCGCCGTAAATGTGAATTCTGTACAGTGAACCCCCCTGACATTTCCGAGGCTGACTTCCAAGCTCGGTGTATGCGAGATAACGCGGCGCGGGAGACTCCGGGGAATGGAACCTGGAATTCAAAGCAGGGCCGCTATTTGCATGTGTAACAAGCTCCCTGACAAATGAAGTGCTTTTGCTGAGGTTTGTTCATCATCATGCCGAACAGACGAGCTGCAAAGAGAACATTCCATCACGGCGCCCGTCCCCGTCATTCTGGAGAGGGGCGCGTTTCACGGCAGTGTGGGCTTTCCCGAGGACAGGAAGCGAGTTACTGGCAGGATCACCAGGTACAAATAAAGGAAGAAAAGTCTGAGGCAAGAAAACTAATGCAGCCACCACATCTAAGGATCGGTAAGCTGCAATATGTTACATTTTTGTTCTTGGGGTTAGATACACTTACCATCTGAACATGCTGCATAAGGAAGTAACGTTTTTTTAAAACATCGGACATTACACGGTATCTCATCTTTATTTGACACTCTCTTACCTTTGCAGCGAGTTCAAGCCCAACTTTATCAGCTTCCGTCTCCAAAGTCCGGCTGAACGGTCTATCGAGCATATACTGCAAGAAAAGGACGGCAGATTTTCAGACTCGATCCTGAAGAGGGATATCATTACTGTCCGCGCCCAGCGGGGCACCACAGGCCCTGACCTCCCGGAGGCCGGGCTGTAAGCTGAGGAAATGAATACATCTAATAAGAGGCATATATCAGCTCCCGGCTTTGCTGCAGTCAGGCGGGGGCAAGAAAGTCAATAATCAATTCTGCCGCACAAGTGCTGATTTAATCAGGCTGCCCGCAGTGCAATAGTGTGCACAGTGCAGAGACCCGGGGAAAGCCGGCTTTGGTTTACTATAGTCTAATAAGGGGGA
>NW_017306577.1:1071697-1098448 GCF_000935625.1 Nanorana parkeri
TCCACCAAAAAGCTGATATTTCAGCTTAGCACAGCTTGCATGACTGCTGGAGAGCATGCTGGTTTCTAATATGTTTTTACACAATCTAAAAGTGACATATCCCCTTCATAATGTCAGTTCCATCGAACCAGCAAAGCCATTAAAGTAGATGAAAAACCCTTTGTTTGCTAAGGCACTGCGCATCATAAACACTTATGATAAACACCGCTTGTAGTCTTCATCAGGGGTGAACGTGACAGGGTGACAACACAGGAGCGCAATTTGGAGACAGGCTATACCCCATAACAGGCAGTGACCGAGACAGGGTATACCCCATAACAGGCAGTGACCGAGACAGGGTATACCCCATAACAGGAAGTGACCGAGACAGGCTATACCCCATAACAGACAGTGATTGAGACAGGCTATACCCCATAACACGAAGTGTCCCATTCACACACGAATCGGCCGGCAAGTACATCTCCGTGCTGCGCGCGGGGCCGTACCAAGCAGCTGCCGGGAAGGACAGGTGCTGCGTGTGATTAGTACGCAGCCCCCGTCCTTCTCAATAGGGCTACACGGCCGTGCGCCCCCCTACGCTCACCTAAATTGCAGGTCCGTAGGGGTGCGGGTGAGCGCCGGAATAGATCCTGTATGCGTCCCGGCCAGAAAACCCGCATCCATACGGACCTGCAATTGAGGGGAGCATAGGGGGGCGTACGGCCGCATAGCCCCATAGAGAAGGACGGGAACTGCGTGCTAATCACACGCAGCACCTGTCCTTCCCGGCAGCTGCTTGGTACGGCACCGCACACAGCACGGAGCTGTACGTGCCGGCCGATTCGTGTGTGAATGGGGCCTAAGGAACACTACACGTAGGGTTGGGGAGAGACATTTGTAGATACACTGCTGCAAAGCCAGGGGTGGAACCTCAGGAATCCAAGGACACTGAGATCCTGGGCTGGGGTAAAGGGCAGCAATGGAATGGGGGGAAGTTTTCCAAGGACAGTGTGCTGCTGCTGAGCCGAGCATGGGGCACAGGCACGTTTCCAACCACACAGTGCAGCTGAACAGGCAAAATATAGAAATGGAGAAATGCAAACAAAATAAAATGCCAGTGTTCTCAAGGGAGGATTGCCGCAGCCATAATAATTTTTAGATTGTAAGCCCTCAGGGGCGGGGCCCTCCTTACCATCTTGTCTTGTATTGTAACTGTAATGTCTTCCCTATATTGTAAAGCGCTGTGCAAACTGTTGGCGCTCTATAAATCCTGTATAATAATAGTAATAATAATAATATGAGTGTGTGGCCTTGATATGAACAACAGGCTCACTGGATATCACTGCGACCAGACGTGACCGCGTGATCCTTGTTCCCTTACCATTCGTAGTTTGGACTGGATCCACTGGCCGACCACAGCGAGACTGTCCATGGGGCAGATCGCCCAGATCATGACTAGAGAGACCAGAAAAAGGAAGTCCAATAAATGGCTGACACTGGCCTTCTCTGCCTGCAGGAAACAAAGGAGGGGATCTTTTTACTATTTAGGGGTTGTAATAAACAAAATAAGTCACTGAACTGTCTCGGTCTGTCTTCAGGCGATCCCTAAACACTCACCTCTTCGAGGAATCCTCCCCCAGAGGCCACAAATAACTGTATTTTCACGTCTTTCATCAACTCATCCCTAACAATGAATGCTTTTTGCCTTTAGATTGTAAGCTCCCACGATCAGGGTCCACCTAGCCCTCCTGTATGGAATTGTATTGTAACTGTATTGTCTCCCTTTACAGTACGGTATATTGTAACTGTAATGTCTTCCTTATATTGTAAAACTGTTGGCACTATATAAATCCTGAATAATGCATCATTTGTTTTTATTATTAACTATTCCCTGTTCATGGTTTACAATTGTAGAATGTAAAAAGTGCTCCTGAGACAAACCGAATCGTATCATTTGGAATTATTCCTATCCTATACACCAAGGGCTGAAAGAAATACGTGATTGCTATAATTACTGTGGAACATTTTCTGTATGGCGATGTGCGTTTGTCGTTTATTACCACGCATTGTTACTACTTGGTGACATGTAACATGCATCTCTTATCTTATGGAAAAGATATGTACAGGTGAAACTCGAATAATTAGAATATCGTGCAAAGTTCATTTATTTCACTAATGCAACTTAAAAGGTGAAACTAATATATGAGACTCATTACATGCAAAGCAAGATAGTTCAAGCCGTGATTTGTCATCATTGTGATGATTATGGCTTACAGCTCATGAAAACCCCAAGAACCCCAAATCCACAACCTCAAAAAAGTAGATTATTACATGCAATCAATAAAACAAGGATTGTACATAGAACAATATCGGACCTCTGAAAAGTACAAGCATGCATATGTACTCAGTACTTGGTTTGGGCCCCTTTTGCAGCACTTACTGCAATTACTTTTGCACGATATTCTAATTATTCGAGTTTCACCTGTATATGATAAATATAAGGAGGTTTAGTAAGCACTCAAAGGACTAAAAGATATCAAAGCATAAGTTTATTATACCAAAACATATACACATATATATACACAAGGCTTCTTGATTGGCTGGGAAGCTGGCTCCATGCTGTTTGGCCGGCTCTATGCTGATTGGCAGGGAAGCCGGCATCTCAGCCAATCAGTATGGAGCCGGCATTAACCGCTGCCTGGCTTCATGATTGGCCGGGACGCAGCCTCCATGCTGTTGGCCTGCAAGCCAAAAAATGTGTATGTGTATATATATATATTATATATATATACATACATACATACACACACAGTGTTTGGGAAGAACAGACACTTCCTCCTGCCAACATTCATACATGATGACTCTTTTTCATATAACCAACGAATTGCTTGCTCAGTTGTAAAATGCATAGTTTACAGTCATAGCCAAGCCTAGTATATCTGAGCTTTGCGTTTCCTCTCGGCCCTTGACATGAAATCCTGGCATCCTTCTGCCTCCTCCTTATCGACTTTACTATACTCCGTCATCCTTAAAAGGTTTTCCATCAGCTCGTTCGTACCCTGTACTAAAACATAGGAACACCGAAGCGGCAACCAAAGTGTCGTAAATGCCCTCAGAAGCCACCCAAGATAGTCTATAGCACATGACGCGAAGCACAGGCCGCCTTGCCCAACCCCCCACGGCCACGCCAAGTGCCGCGAAGGCTGCAGGCCCGGCTAGGTCTTTTAGTATTTCAGGGGAGCAAAAGAATGAGTATTGATCCGCAAGCCGGTCCATAATTCAGTGCTTGTCTCTGCCAGACGGCTTAAAAATATATCATTACTATGAAATGATCCAATTAAGTTTTTATAGCCAGCGCCGGACAGAGGATGCACAGCCGGGAACACAGGACCCGGGCAAAACCCTCCCCCCACAGCTCGACATACCCAACCCCAGACTTGTATGAGAGCTGCGGCCGAGGGCATTGCTCAAGCCTTCCTTGTAGCTTTTATGAGATCCATTTACTGAGTACCAAGAGATAAATTCAAGGCTCGCACACATTAAATGTTTGTTACAGTGCTTCCTTTCCTGCGAGTTTGTAAACTCAGAGGTGTTTTGTATTTGCTTTTATACAAATGCTTCGCGATTATACAGATTGATATGTATTTATGCAAAAAAAGAAAAGCTAGAAGAAGATTTCACAATCAGGAGGATTCGGCTTGGAGCGTCTTTAAAAAAAAAAATGTACAGATATAAACCTGGTGCAAAATAGGGCCGATTACAGCCCCGTGAACAGTAATTTACCATTCAACGAGCACTTTCATCAGTTTCAGGGCTGAAGCTTTTTTGTGCATTAAAGAGAACCAGTCATCTCTTTACAGAGCTTAAAGGGGACCTGAACCCAGAAAAGGGAAGATTTGCTATGTCAATTTGAAATGTGCCTTAGCGTTACCCTGAAAATGTTACCTTTTATCTGGATTTCCTCCTGTGCACTTCCCAGGAGGGATGCACCGATACTGGTATCAAGTACGACTACCGATATATATATTTTTTTTGGTACTCGCCGATACCGAGTACCGGTGCCGTGTGCCCAGATAATCAGGAAATCAGGCGGCGCATCATGACCCATCGCCAGGCTTCCTGATTGTCAGGGAAGCCGTTTTTCTAGCGAAAGAACACCCGTGTTATATCGAAAGCTCCAACTGGTCGAAATCTCCAACTATCTCACTGCCAGGTACTTGCAAGTTGGAGATTTCGACCAGATGCCATTAGGCTGCAAAACACAAAGACTGACGGGGCTTCTGTACAACGGCATTTTAACAATATTCAGCAGGTGGCGAACTTGCCGAGTATTCTGAAAACGCTATGCGCACCGCAACTGTACAGAGCTCCAGTCTTTCTGAGCACCGGAAGTGAGGTAGTTGGAGAGCTTAATGAGTTGGAGCTTTCGATAGAACAGCGGCTTTACTTGCAGAGGCTGCCTGGCTTCCTGACCAATCAGATAGCCGGGCGGTGAGTCATGAGGTGCTGTCCGGATTCCCAATTGGTTAGGAAGCCAGGCTGCTTACCAACAAGTTAAGCCAGCTTCCTAGCTAATCATGAAACTGGGAGGCACGTCATGACCCGCCTCATGGCTTCCTGATTGGCTAGAAAGCCGGCTTCATTGGTTCCTAGGCAGCCTGGCTTCCTGTCCAATCAGGGAGGCGGGTGTTTTTTACGTGCTGCCTGGCTTCCTTATTGGTTAGGAAGCCAGGCTGCCTTCAACCCAATCCCTTGCATGAAAAGCAGGCCCTATGCCCCATCTAAGCGTATGCAAAATGAATTGCAAACTGGAGTCGGCCTTGTGTGAATCCCTGGATGCAGGGGTGTATCTACCACAAGGCAAACTAGGCATTTGCCTAGGGCGGCACATTCCAGGGGGGCAGCAAGATGGTGACACCTCATGAATGCATCCAGCTCTACAGGAACCGGCATTAATGCAACACTCCCCTCCTGAATTGTGTTTTCAATGAATACCAATGCTACCAAACAGCTGCAGATCACAGAGCCGTGGTGCACATACCGGGAGAACCGGGCGAGGGTCATCACCACCTACATGTTTAAATAATTCAGCAGATTTGAGAGGGGTCCGAGTGATTGCTTTGTGTACTCACCGTATGATCTAAAATAGCATGCGCCATTTCATGACACAGAATGAAGGAAAGCTGGTCACTGTCCGCCACTGCGTTCAACATGCCGGTGAACACGAAGATCTGACCGTTCTGCAAAATAACGCACAAATGTAACAACTACTGCATACCATACACACTGCGATACAGAAATATGAAATCAAAACTACGGGCAGAAGGAAATGAACCCATCCCAACCCGGATTATCCTGATTTCACTACTCAATGCGATTCTGACCTGGAATAAAAAATATGATTTCAGGCTTTCAGACTGCACTGGTCTCAGGACTGTTCCAGGTCAGTAACTAGCGAGTAAATGAAGCCAGGTTCAGGCCTTAAAAGGAGGACAATGAGGCGAGTGAAAATCACTCATCCTCATAGTTCGAGCCGACGTGTGACAATGAAACGGTCACACGTCGGCTCAATAGATTGGGAAGTGAGCGAACACATACCATCGCTCGCTCACATCTCGATCATGTAGCTGCAGAGAGCCGTGACTGTCACTCACGGCTCCCTGCAGGGATTCCCCCCCCCTCCGTCTGATCCTCCAGCGCTGACTGGCGGAACGGACGGGGGCGAGCACAGCTGGCTCTGCCTCTAGATAGGCAGAGCCAGCTGTCACTCACGCAGCTTGGTGGATCTCGGCAGTAATGTCGGGATCCGTCCCGGCTGCGGCAGTCTCAGTATACCGCGAGCTGTAGCTCCCTATATACTGAGCTTTGGGTCACGGGAGGACACTAGTTTATGTCCTCACGTGACCCTTAGGAGAACTATGGGGAAAAACACTGACCCCATAGTTCTCCTTTAAGTTAAGTCTTGCACAGTTGTACCGGCTCCTTTCCTGGACTGAAATTGTTTACTCTAGGGATGTACCGATACCAGTATCGGTGCCGATACTGAGCATTTGGGCGAGTACAAATGCTCCGATACTTACCTCCGATACCGGGAGATCTCCCTTTGACCGGCAGTGCCGAGGGAGCATGGAGTCAGCTTCCTTTCCAATCAGGAAGCCAGGCGGTGGGTTATGACAGAACGCGCCAGCGGCCAATATGGCGCACTGCGCGTTCTGAAAAGAATTACAGGAGAACTATGGGGTTAAGGCTTTTCCCCATAGTTCTCCTTAGGGTAACGGGAACGCCCAGCCGTCTTATATGCTGGCAAATACGGTAGTTTTTCTATATTCGGGCATATAATAAATTTGTTATTTCGGATTCGGACGAATCGCCGAATCAACTGAATTTCGTTGATTTGCAGGTTCGTCCGAATCCGAATGCACGTGTCTTGTGGATATTGTAACCAGGAAATATCTAGTGGTTTTTAGGTATTGGGGTACACGTGACACTCCTGCTGCCTCCCTAAATCGTTGGACATGCAGTCAATAAAAGTGGTCTTACAAGGAGACGGCGTGCAGACCCTCTGCGGGCGAGCTCGGGATCGGCCTGGCTGTGTACTAAGAATAATTACACAATCTCGCCAGTCCAGGGCTTCAGGCATGTAAGGCATTAAGATGATATCAGGATTTCCATCCAAATGCAGCAGCTGTGTCCTGTGATCTTCCCTGCCAGCGACTAACATGATCCAACATCGGAAATGCTGACATACAGCAAATCTAATACATACGTGTAATGTGTGTAACAGATTGGATTTTTGTTGAAGCTGAAGTATAACCTGCTCCTATTTTACCTCCCCTGGTTCCTCCCTCCTTCCTTTATTACCATGATAATAAATAAAGCCGTTCCATTTTCATTACAAACCTTATTTTTAACTAGATGACATCATCACTGGATCTCTGTGCTTCTCTGTTCAATGCAGGCAGATCATGGCTGGTGGGAGGGGCCGGTAGGGTTCTGTACATAGCTTCCTGATGACATAACAGCACCCTGACTGAGCTATGCTCTTAAGAGCCCTCAGCACTGATGCAGGCAATGGGCAGGCTCTCAGGAGGAGTTATACAAATATCAAAATGCCATGATGGGTGGGTGTCAGTCGGGGTCAGTGGGCATTCCTAGGCAGGCTGCATTTGCATGCAAGGTAACGCCCACATGTGATGCTGAGCCTCCATGATTAAAAGAACTGAAATCCAATAAATGAAATTGGCGGGACAGTCAGACTAGATGATGCTGGGCGTCCTCCAGCCAGGAAATGAGGTGGGCTCTATCAGACTTGCTCCAGATTCTAATGCACATTGTGAGAAGCTCCCAGTGTGCAGTGAAATCAGAGGAAGAGGAGCCGGTACAACAGTGCAAGACTGAAGGGAAAGCCGGAATTTAGCTTTAAATTAAACACGTGTTTTGATGTTTGTGGACACCTATATGAGCTTATACAGGTGAAACTCGATTAGAATATCGTGCAAAGTTCATTTATTTCACTAATGCAACTTAAAAGGTGAAACTAATATATGAGAGAGACTCATTACATGCAAAGCAAGATAGTTCAAGCCGTGATTAGTTCAAGCCGTGATTTGTCATCATTGTGATGATTATGGCTTACAGCTCATGAAAACCCCAAATCCACAACCTCAAAAAAGTAGATTACTACATGCAATCAATAAAACAAGGATTGTACATAGAACAATATCGGACCTCTGAAAAGTACAAGCATGCATATGTACTCAGTACTTGGTTTGGGCCCCTTTTGCAGCACTTACTGCAATTACCTTTGCACGATATTCTAATTATTCGAGTTTCACCTGTATAGGAGGACTCAGTGTCACAGATCTTCTGTTTCCCAGGGCTCAGTGACCGAGATCTGACAGCCCTGAACCCTGAAGTGCTCAAGCTAAGCACTTCCAGGTTCACACCTCAAAAGGGAAGATGAAATAATGGTGGTGGTTGGGAAGGGGCGGCGGGGTTGTTAAACTAGGTGGACACCCTTTAAAATGATTAAGCTTGGGTGCTTCCAGTGAAATATTCTGTTGATGCTAAAGCATGCAAAGAAATATAAACAATTATGCTCTGCCAACCTTGTGGTAACAGTTTGGTGGAGACCATTTTCTGTTCTACCATGACTGCCCCTGTGTACAAAGACAGCTCCATTAAGACATGGTGTGATGAGCTTGGTGTGGAGGAACTCAAGTGTCCTGCACAGAGCCCTGACCTCAACCCTACTGAGCACCTTTGGGGTGAGCTGGAGCCAGGTCTTCTCATCACACATCAATACTGTACATAAAGAGCAAATGCTCTTCAGGTTAAACGGGCAGAAATACCCACAAACACTCTACAAAATCCTGCGGAAAGCTTTGCCAGAAGAGTGGAGAAGCAAAGAAAGGGGGAGGATATCAACTCCATATTATCAGCCATGCTTTTAGGATGGGATGTCCAACAGGCTCATATAGGTGTAACTGCCAGGTACCTACAATCATCAAACTATATAGACTCTATATGGTCTGATGGTTGTAGGCACCTGTCATCCACACGTACTGTGTTGTGAGGAGAACCATATTATAGAGTATACGGTCTTGGTTCTCTTAACAACGCAGTAAAAGATATAACCAAGAAGATTATGTATCCCAGACATGCATTTCTCTAGGGAACTACATCAAACATCGCGCCCCGCACCCTCGGAGATTATAAACGGCAATTCGGCGTATCTCACCGGCAGCACAAAAGCGTTAATGATCGGTTTGTCCACCACATGTAGTGTCCACTCAATCTTGGCCACCTCGGGCAGGTCGCTGTTGCAGGCGATAAGATGTCGGACAATCTCCTGCAACTTCTGATAAAGCTCTTCCTTCTCAGAAACCATCTCATCCTTAAACTCTTCAATCATCTGCAAAAAAGGTAAACGAGAGAGAGAGAGAGAGATAGGTGCAATCCGGGAAATACACAGCTCAGCATATTCCGGCCTTTAATCTCCATTCTATTTGAAGAATTCCATATCTGGTCTCAGTTGGCAGCGCGGCCGCTTCTCCGGCGCCTCTGAACTGGGGAGACCCTGAATGGATATGCGCCGCACGGCCCCCGTCAAAATCGGTTTATCATCGGATTGAGGAAATTAAAATGGAGGACGGCGGGATTTGCTGCGTTTGGGAAAATGTGCTGAGAAAGGCGAAGGATTTTTTTTTTTGTTACTATTCAGACTAGAGGGAATGAAAATAAATATCTGGTTTTATTGTAGAGTCTAAGAGACAATCAGCCGAGCCCTTTACCTTTTTTTTTTTTGGTGGATGAGCCGAATCCAAGGACAGGCCGGGATTTCTTCTAGGACAACATGCTTTGCTACAAATGATCAATATGAGCCACTCAACGGTTGCAGAAGCGTGTTCAATACGTGACAACAACACCTCAAAAGCGCATGTCTACCATGAAATAAAAAATGCGCTCACCAGTTCATCTCCCCAGTTACAATGTTAGGAAAAGGCATTACTAACTGGCCTCATGCATATGGTATCCTTGTGTCCCATGCCCTTGTAGCGGCCAGACTTGCCATAGCAAGACCATGGAAACAAAAAGAGATCCCCTCTTTACACACAGTAATAGCAATTTTTAACACCCATGCCCACTTTGAATATCTCCTCGCCAGAGCCCCCAAAAACATGGCATGCATTCTCTTTGATCTGGGCATGCTGGCTGGCAGACAGCCGATTCAAAAAGGATAATCCCTTACTATCCCTATGCTCCACAAGTCTTGGTCATTGATGCTTATTTTTAAAAAAAATTGTTTTCGCCCTGATTACCTTACCTGATGTATGATGGATTTTCTCCACTGTATAGTTTTGGTTCATGTCCCTGCTCTCTGATGTACCATACTACTGTACTCCTTGGTCATTAGCTTCCACTTCTATGTTCCCACACCTGCTATGATGTTCAATATCACCTTCAGCATCAATTCTTTCCTTTTTACCCAGTATAGTTCTTAGTCCCTCACCCTTGCACCCCATTGTATCTCCCCAAACCTCCCCTGTACAGTTCTTAGCCCCTCACCCTTGGACCCAACTGTATCTCCCCAAACCTCCCCTGTATAGTTCTTAGCCCCTCAGCCTTGGATCCCATTGTATCTCCCCAAACCTCCCCCGTATAGCTCTTAGTCCCTCACCCTTGAACCCCATTGTATCTCCCCAAACCTCCCCTGTATAGTTCTTAGCTCCTCACCCTTGGACCACATTGTATCTCCCCAAACCTCCCCAGTATAGTTCTTAGTCCCTCAACCTTGGACCCCTCTGTATCTTCCCAAACCTCCCCCGTATAGTTCTTAGTCCCTCACCCTTGGATCCCATTGTATCTCCCCAAACCTCACCCGTATAGTTCTTAGTCCCTCACCCTTGGACCCCATAGTATCTCCCCAAACCTACCCAGTATAGTTCTTAGTCCCTCACCCTTGGACCCCATTGTACCTTCTCAAACCTCCCCAGTATAGTTCTTAGTCCCACACCCTTGGACCCCTCTGTATCTTCTCAAACCTCCCCCGTATAGTTTAGTCCCTCACCCTTGGATCCCATTGTATCTACCCAAACATCCCTCATATAGTGCTTAGCCCCTCACCCTTGGTCCCCATTGTATCTCCCCAAACCTCCCCCGTATAGTGCATAGTACATTCCATCACCCTTGGACCCCATTGCATCTCCCAAAAAAGATTTTTGCTGTATCTTTCTGTTGCTTAAATTACACTGTTTTCAATGCTACTGTAGACACAAAGGGTCTGGAAGTTGTCTATATATTGCCTCACTTTTGTCATTCTTTTTCTGGCCTCTGGCTATTCTCATAATATATGCAATTTGTTGTTATATTTTGCTCATATGTGTCACCTTTCTATTGATGAACATCTGTTCTACGCAATTTGTTAATAAAGAAATATTGGTTAAAAAAAAAGGCGCACACTGGCCATTTTATTAGGTACCAGCGGGACCACATTTCTGCCTATAGAACAGCCTTAAATCTTTTTGGATTTTGGAAAGGGCAAAATGACTTCAGTGTGCCAAAGCATTGCACTCTTGGATTGCCTTGTCATCAGCAGAGCATTGCTGGGAAATCTCATCTGTAATCTCACGAGATCTCATGGAAAGGTATTTTCCTCCCCTGAGATGATGTGCATGGTCACATGTCCTAGTCACATGTGCCAGAAATCAAGAAAGTAATAGGAGAGCTAGTAATCTGTCCTTAGTAAACATGGCCACTACCAGAAGACTGGGGGAAGAAAAGAGAAATAAGGAATGCAAAGAATAGAAAGCCGGCAATTATCTAGAAGGATGTGTTTTTAGAATTGTTTAGTAATGACAATCTACAAGGTGTCTTTGTTGTTATTTTAAAGATACGGGTAAAGGTCGGCTTTAAGACTTCTTTTGGAACTGTACAGCTTCCATTAAGGGGGCGGGGTTGGAATCTGGGAACACGAGGGCTGCATTTCCAACAGACGGTGATGAGGGACAATAAACAAAAGGATGCTGTCGAGTAAAAGTAATGGTCTATTAGGGCAGATGGTGCACTCATCCGTTATTTATTCCGCAACAGAAAATATAAACCCGGGCAATGAACTTTCCTGCGTTACGTGCTGCGTTGCACTTAAGCAGAGTAGACTCTTGCACCGTTTTATTGAGGGGGGGAAAAGCCATTTTAATGCCAACAGGTACAAAACAAAGCTGCAATGTAATTTGCACACTGTCCGAAAAAGAGGTTTCCATTCGCCTCCCGCCTGATGGGCTTTGAGTGGCCCCCTCTGGTGACCGGTGAAAGGCACAGCAGGTATCCGCGCTTCCAAACAGAAGCTGGCACAAAAGAAAATTGCTCCCTCCAGGCAACTGCAGGTAGAAGAATGAAACCGCACAAGACGAAGGCGGTAAAAAAAAAAAAAAAAAAAAAAAAAAACAGAATTCGCAGGGACGATAATTACGTCATTAAAGAAGAACTCCATTCGGGATTCGGGTATAATTTTGTTTCATCTTAACATGTTCTTTTAAAGTTTTTGCCACAGGTGAAGCAAAATCACCGGGTTGTAGAGCTTACAATTGCTTTAGCATTGGTCTATCCTCAGGCCACTTAAACAGGCAGTTCGATAATGAGTTACCGCCGAGCACAGCAGGGGCCCTAAATGTGTTGTAGATGTGCATCAATATCCCCCAAAAATTGAGTCCACGTAGCTTTCTGCTCCATCACGGGTTCATTGTACAAATCAGATGCAGGTTAACAGACGTGAAGAGAAAAAGCCTTGACGCGTTTCACAAATAGGCACCTTGTACAAACAACGCCATAAAGTCTTTTCTCTCTTGATACCGGTTAACCTGTGCATCCGATTTGTACAATAAACCTATGGTTGGGCAAAGGGGGTTAAGGATCTGTTTTTTTGGATACTGATTGCATATTTTAAAAGGCAGGGGAGGGGAACCTCCAGCCCTCCAGCTGTGGTGACACTACAAATCCCATGATGCATCTGCCTCTTGGAGTCATACCTGTGAGAATCTCCCAATGCCTCATGGAATTTGTAGTTTCACCACAGCTGGAGGGTCGGGGGTTCTTCACCCCTGTTTTAAGGTCTGGAATCTGCAAGCGTCTCCTGCCTAGGATATTTTAGACAGGCTCCCTTGACTTAACAGGCATTTTGCTGTATTGTTGATGTTAAGGATGCACCGATACAGAGTACTCGCCCAAATGCTTCGCCCGATACTGGAACTTACGATATCAGGAAGCCCGGTGGCGAGTCATTACATGCCGCCCGGCTTCCTGATTAACCGGAAAGCCGGCTACCTGCTCCCTCATTACCAGAGCATGGAGCTGGTTTCCTAGCCAACCAGGAAGCTGGGCAGCGAGTCATTACTCCCCCCCCCCCCCGCGGCTTCCTGATTAGCCAGAAAGCCGGCTCCATGCTTAGTTGTCAACTGGTGACGAGAGAGCATGGAGCCGGCCAATCAGGAAGCCGGGTAGCGTGTAATGACTTGCCGCCCGGTTTCCTGATTGATCGGGATGTTGGCCATTGAGAAAGCCAATCATTACAAGCCACCCGGCTTCCTTAATGGGACTTCCGTTATCAGTATTCGGTTTCGACGAGTACCAAAATATATATATATCGGTACTCGATACCTTATTAGTGCATCCCTAGTTTATGTACTGTATATATGTAGATTTATATTGTGGTGCCCCAAAAAGTAAAGGACCTTCCCCAAACTGTTACCACAAGGTTGGAAGAGCACAATTGTCTATGATGTCTTTGTACATGTACCATTACCAGAACCCTTCACTGGAAACATCTGAACTCAATCATTTGTAGGGGTGTCCACATACCTTACGTCATATAATAGGTGTGATGGGCAGATGTCCACAAATGTATGACCCTATAGTGTGCAGGGGCTCCAAAGCAAAACCACAAAGCGGTCCCTACTTCTCTAATGCCCATCTCAAATGAGATTTCTGATGGACAATCTACAATGATAAGGAGATGGACAATGCAAACACAACAGCTGATTTTTCATGGGCTTTAATTCAAGCCCAACTCCAGCCACAGCTTTTCCATTTACTTTCGACAATGAGGAGTGTTATGTCCTTCTTCCGTTTAATCCTTCTGCTCCATTCAGAAAACAAAAAAAGATACTGGATGAACATGAAGAGCCAGTGAGTGGGCAACAGTGGCCCTGAACGGGCAAAGTGACAAAGTCCCTTGCTGCCATTGCTTCATGGAAGTATTATTTGCCTGTCTGTCATTGTGATCCAATACCTCCTGAGACACTGACCTGGAACGAGCATGCAGCCAGTGAAGTCAAAGCTTCTGATCAGGATACTTGTTACAGGTCATGGACTTGGGAAAACAACAATGCCGGTCCCACAACAGACAACTAGCATGAAAGACGTCAGCAACCGCGGCCTATGTACTTGTCACAGCAGATGTTTCGTTTAATCCCAGAAGTCTTCACCTTCCGTCCTAAAATTTCGCATCTTCAGACACCGCCGCTATAGCTCAGAACCCGCGGCTTAATTAGGCGTCATGGGCGCCTGCTGTGTAATACCTTTTCGGCATTAAGTTCACGCCGGACCTAATCAAAGATCAAAGCCTTGCGGCAGCGCTCTACAAAATTAACAGTCTTTCAGTTTCGGTTCAATGTCTCCGCTCCTTTGTGTCTGCCTTTTATTCCCCTGAAAAAGGGTCATCGCTTCTATTATGAGAATATGAATTGCGCTTTGTGCTCTATAGAATGCCCAAGTATATCTGAAATGAAGTAGATGACTCGACTGGGCTATCAGACAAGGTGCAGCAGCGAGAAATTCTGGATCGCCTTCGCCGGCACATTAATGTCCTGCTGTCATTTCTTAGTTGGGACTTGAAAAATGTTAAAGTTTTCCCTCTTTTTTTTTTATTTTGCAGCAAGAGTAGTTCTTTCAAAATTCATGAGCTTTTCATCAAGGAAAATTGTTCACAGCTGGTACTTAACAACACAAATACCAGATCCATTCTCCATTTCTTAAGTGCACAGCGGCAGAGATATCTCATTGTCTCACACGAGAGCAGACCGTATGAACAGAAGTGACAATGGAATTGTTGAGTGTTGCAAGATGATCTGGAGGCCAGCCAGAAACTTATATACATATTTCCTTAAAGGAGGAGGCTGTCCCCTTCGAACCAGGGCCATGTGGGTATGTCATAGGCCACCTAGGTATGTATTAGGTGCTTGCTTTTATATCCATCTTGGCATTGATAGCCATTGCATGATCCGGCCCTGGCCAGCAAATGGATGCAACTGGGCGACATTAAAAGACCTTTTGGCAATTATTATACACTATATTACCAAAAGTTTTGGGCCCCTCCCGCTCCAAATAATTGGATTCAGGTGTTCAGTGACATTTCCTTGCTACTAAATATTCCGCGGTCACCTGTTACTGGTATTATAGCAAAGTGGAAGGAGGAGGAACGTGACTGGCCTCAACCCCATAGAACACCTTTGGGATGAATTAGAGCGGAGACTGCAAGCCCGGCCTTCTCCCCCAACATCAGTACCTGACCTCACAAATGGTCCAACATTCCCATAGACACACTCCTAAACCTTGTGGACGCTTCCCAGAAGAGGCGGAGCTGTTATAGCGGCAAAGGGCGGAGCCAACCCAATACTAAACCCTACGGACTAAGACTGGGATGCCATTCAATTTCATGTGTGTGTAAAGGCATCCCAATACTTTTGGTAATATAGTGTATATGATGAGATCTGCTGTAGAGACTTATAATAATGGTGCTCCAGGACCCTGTGTATATCCCCTATGGTCTCCCCTTGGGTAGGAGAGAGCCCATGGTTCAAACCATTGAAACAAAAGAAAAGAGTTCCAAAATCATGAGACTCCAACATGCTTTGAGTTGTTCATAAGTCGATCGTATAAAGCAGCCAATGTGTTTGCAAATAGTCCCCCTTCATCAGGCCTTGAATATCGGAATGAGGACTTGAATGGATTTAAAACAAATTGCACTTATCCTTTTTGTCCCCCACACCTGACCTAAACCATTCCACCCTGCCCCCTCTGCAGATTCATACTTACCAAGATCCAACGGACACAATCTGTTTTTTGTTTACATCCTGCACTGCACTTCTCCCTCTGCTGGCCACAATTGCACATTACAGCCCCATAGACTTCCACGGTGCGGCTGGGACACGCACTTGCGGCGCTGGATGTCAACAAACAGTGGAGCAGTGGTCCTCAGATACCAGTAAGTATAGATCTGTGGAGGGCGAGGGTGGGATCATTTGGACCAGCAAAAATAATAGATGTGCTTATTCTTTAAGAGCAACCGTACCAAAACCAAATTTGGAAAAAAATTTGATTTGAACTCTTTCTTATGGATTGCAGCAATACAGTCAGCGGCAGTTGCCAAATCTTGGACGCTCACATCTTCTGACTTTCTTTTCTACTGTTTCTTTGGTTTGAGTCACTTCTAGGTACCCATCGGGGGGTGGATGTTGTATGCGAATCGCCTCTGGATTTGAAAAGTTTCCCTTTGCTGGAGAGCATTAAGGCCGTGACACACTGCACGCGAAGCCGTGCAGAGCGAAGCAAAGCTATCCGCCACGGAGCTTTGCGTGCAGTGTGTGAGCTGAGTGCAGTCAGATGATTGACTGCACCTTCAGCCAATCGGCTCGTGCTTAACAACCGGCCAGATGTCGCATCCCGTCGCGCCGGTTTATACGCGCGAGCCCATTTGGCTGAAGTTGAAATTGTTCATCTCGGCACGCTCAGCTCCGCGAGCTCTCGCCAGCTGAGGTGCCCAGAAGAAAATTACATGACACACTGCTCGCAAAGGCAGCGCGCCACCGCTCCGCGCTGCTTCGCCTGCAGTGTGTCACGGCCTTTACGTTCTGAAGACTCAGCAGGAGAGAGGAGAGGACCCGGGGGCATACCTTATCCCGCCGGGTGACTGTCCCCTCCTCTCTCTGCCGGCGTCCATCACCAAGATGGCCGCCGGCAGGTATCAGAATACTGCCGCGCGTGCGCGATGACGTCTCGGTGGGGTGACACTCGGTTACCGCTCCGGGTGTCACCCAGCCTCGGGACGCCCCTGCAGGTAAACATCCGCAATAAACACGGAAACCTTTTGCAATATATACAGATCACCTGGAGGGGAAACAGCATGGCAGCTGAACCCAAAAAATATTATATATGAATGCATTGATGCGGTTTTTCAGTATCGAGTATCAATATTTTTTTTTTTTGGTACTCGCCGTTACCAAATATCGATTCTGGAAGTCCCATTAAGGAAGCCAGGCGGCACGTAATGACTCACCGCACGGCTTCCTGATTAGCTGGGAAAGCCGTCTCCACGCTCCTTCATCACCAGGTGACGAGGAAGCGTGGAGCCGGATTTCTGGCCAATCAGGAAGCCGGGGGGTGGGTAATGACTCGCCACCCGGCTTCTTGATTGGCCAGCTTCCTGAACAATCAGGAAGCTGGGCGGTGAGTCATTACACGTCGCCCGGCTTCCTGATTGGCCGGGAAACCGGCTCCATGCTCCCTTGTCCCGTCCAATCAAGAAGCTAGGTAACATGTAATGACTCGATGCCTGGCTTCCTGATACCAGAAATTGCGGAATCGGGATAGGTATCGGAAGCATTTGGGCAAGAACTAGATACTAGAATTGGTATCAATGCATCCCTAATATAATACGAAAGTAACACCAACCAATGCACTTGTGTACTCAAAACAAAAAGTGATCTTGATTGCAACTAGTGGTAGTACTGGGAAAGGAAGGGACAGAACTAAAAGCTGATCAGGTAACAGCATGTTCTTTCAAGCAGCATACGGACAGGAGGAAAGTGCAGAGTGATGACCGTCGCTGTCCAACCAGCAGTCTGCAGGTGGATTGGTGACCAAGCTGTACTGCTTAGGTTCAGTACTTCGTTGGGCCAAGAGAATTTGAAAGGTGATGCGAGGAATCTGACACGGCACTGTGGCCCTTCTGTTGTCTTGTACCAGTCTTGCCCCTCCCCCGTTCTGCCCTAACATTGACTAGTCGCTGACGGCCACAATTCGCACGTTCAGACCCAGATTTTCGGCTGACAGTCCGGTCTTTAAACACTTTAACAATGAGCTGCTCTTGAACATGTACCGAATTCTGCTGTTTTGCTGATACTCGCTCCATGGCTCCGAGCGCCAACAATCATCCCGCGTTCAAAGGCTGTTACATCGCGTTGTTTCCCCGTATCTTCAGAAACAAATCACTTCTACTGTCGTGGTAACCGACCTGCTTCCCTATTTATAATGGTCTGGCCCTCTAGCAACTTCAGCGCCAAATTATAGCTAATTTGCCTACAAACGTCAGGTGGTCATAATAAACCGGCCACTCAGTGTATCCAATAATCCGGCCACTCAGTGTATCCAATAATCCGGCCACTCAGTGTATCCAATAATCCGGCCACTCAGTGTATCCAATAATCCGGCCACTCAGTGTATCCAATAATCCGGCCACTCAGTGTATCCAATAATCCGGCCACTCAGTGTATCCAATAATCCGGCCACTCAGTGTGCATTGTATCAATTGCTGCATGCCAGGGGCACAGCTTTAACCCTTTGGCTGCCAGAGCCACTTTTGTGTTATAATACACATTTTAGGCCTGGAAATAAACCCCCCCCCATACAAAAGTGTTGCATGATATTAGGGCAACTCATTGTATTTTTGACGAAAAAATTTTACTTTGATAAAGTAAATTTTAGTGAACAGAAACACAATGTAATACCCATTTCTTGTAAAAATATAAATGAGGAGGTTGTGCCGAGTAAAATAGATACCCAACATGCCAAGCTTAGAAACTGCGAGAGCCTAGGAAATGGCAAATAAATTGCCAAATTGTCCATAGGCAAGGCTTTAAAAGCCTGTACAGGTCCTCAGTTTAGAGTGAATTTTGAATATTGTCCTAAAATTATTGCTCTCCCTCTGGTGATACTTGACATGTGCAGTGCAATCGTGGTTTTCGTAGGTAGGTGCACCCAACGCATGTTTGCATTAGTGCACGCACGTTCACAGGGGCAGGGAAACGTGGGTTTGTTTTTTTGTACATTTTAATTTAACTTTTTTTTTTACCTAAAAAGGAGAACTATGAGGCGAGTGATTTGTACTCAGCCCCATAGTTAGAGTTGACCTGTGACAATGAAACTGTCACACGTCGGCTCTATAGATCGGGATGTGAGCAAACACTTTCTGATCATCTCCCTGCAGAGAGCGGTGACTGTCAGTCACCACTCTCTGCAGGGATTCCCCCCTCCCCGATCCAATCCTCCAGCGCTGACTGGAGGAACGGACAGGGGAGGGGGGCGGGCACAGTTGGCTCTGCCTCTAGATAGGCAGAGCCAGCTGTCACTCACGAATCTGGGTGGATCTTGACAGTATTGTCGGGATCCGTCCCGGTTGCGGCACTCTCAGTATATAGTGAGCAATAGCTCGCTATATACTGAGCTTTGGGTCACGGGAGGACGCTAGTATATGACCTCCCGTGACCCTTAAGAGAACTATGGGATAAAAAGGTTACCCCATAGTTTTCCTTTAACTCCATTGCTATCAAAAGCGCCCTATGTGATAGCACGCTGGAGGCGACAGCTTTTCTTTAAGGTGACAGCAGCAGTCTATTAGACCCCTAATTTCACCTTTCCACTTTAAAGAAGCTTCTCAAGCACAGATCATGCTTGATCAGCTTCTTCCTTAGCTTCAGTAGCCAGGGAATGACAATTGAGAACTGGAAGTGATGCAACTGATTGCATCACTTCCGGCTTCATTCAACAGGGAGGATATCAGTGAACGGATGTTCGCTGGTCTCGCTCCCTGCTACCTGCTGACACCCAAAAAGCCAGTCCCGGGCTGACAGGAGGGGCAGCGGAGCCCAGAAAGCAAGGCAGGGGTGTTGGGTGGGGTGTATCCTTTTGCCGGATCTGCTGGCAGCTCAGCCCTCAGTATCGCTTCCAGTGTAAAGCCGACAGTTGGTTTTACAGCTATAGCCCAAGTGGAGTATACATATAATCTAATGGGAAGGGGTTTTTGTTGAAATGAATGTTCCAGGGATTGGGATTATTTAAACAAGCCTTGTTATTGTCCTAGTCACAGCCTACTCACACTTTCATACGTGATTGAAGTAAGCAGGTCATAATGCTCCTTCCTAAACACCAGAAGCCGCGCACGTCCCGTGATTGGCGTTTCCTCCAGGGAAGTGGCATAGAAGAGAGTGACGAGGAATCCCAATGCCAAGGCACTAAGAGACACTTTCCACCGATTCCGCCTTAGGTTCTCTTTAAATAGCTGGCGTTTGTTCGCTGGGAGTGCTCTCCACCACTTCCGTACGCTCCTGAAAAAAAAAAGAAAAAAAGTGTATGAGCATATATATTTAATTTATTACATTAACATATACTCACACTTCAAGCCAAGTTTCAGCTGCAAGAGTTTTTTTTTTAAATGACCCCCAATGCTGCGATATAACAGAAAAGGAATAAGGAGTCAGAAGTTGATGGTTTTACTAACCGTACTGAAGAATGTGTATGACCAAAAAAATCGTGATACCAATGAAGACTAATGTATGTATCTCTCCATGTATTCGTAGCAATAAATGAGAGCCGGTGCAACAGCGCCACCTAGTGTCAATGCAATGAACCCTCACTTTTTAGTGGAATCTATATTCTTTGAGAAGTTTATTAACTTAAAGGAGAACTATGAGGCGAGTGCTTTTCACTCACCTCATAGTTCTAGCCAACCTGTGACAATGAAACTGTCACAGGTCGGCTCAGTCGATCGGGGAGTGAACACATACCGGTGTTCGCTCACCTCTCGATCCTGTCACGGCAGAGGGAGGGGGCGGGTACAGCTGGCTCTGCCTCTAGATAGGCAGAGCCAGCTGTCGGTCACGCAGCTGGGCGGATCCCGGCACAATTGTCGGATCCGCTTCAGCTGTGGCGTCTCAGTATATAGGAGCTACAGCTCGCGGTGTACTGAGCCTAGGGTGACGGGAGGACGCTACTTTGTGTCCTCCCATTACCCTAAGGAGAACTATGGGGGGGAAAGCCTTAACCCCATAGTTCTCCTTTAACTTAATATTATTATACGGTATTTATATAGCGCCAACAGTTTGTGCAGCGCCCTACTACATATGGAGAGCAAGTACAATTACAATACAATACCAGACAAAAGGATTAGAAGCACCCTGCTCGTGAGAGCTTACACTCAACAAGGAGGGGCAAGTGATACAGAAGGTAAACTCATAGGAGTTGTAAAGTCCCAGCATATCCTCTCCTGTTATAAAATCAGCATTGTAATAGAAATACATAGTAGAGTTGTGTCTGACAATGTGATCAAAGCTTTCATGAAGAAATCCCTTTTATGCCCATCACTTCCAACAACTTCCTGGATTCCCAGTGTGCTTTGTGTCGCTTTCCCTGCTGCTTGATGTGATGCAATCTCCGTTTCTCAACACTACATATCCCATCATGCATTGCTTCCAGCAAGCAATGATGATGTTACATTGTTCAGACGTTGGAGTTCAGAAGGCAGGCTCTGTGATAGTAAATGAATAAATGGTCCCCAACAGCTGGAAAATCATATTGTTTCTACATAAAGTCTAAAAGTAGCTTTCCCGTATCACTAGAGAGATCCCCAGCAAGAGGAAGGAGGTCCTGATCCCTCTATATAGAGGAAGGAGGTCCTGATTCCTCTATACAGATATTTATTATCACTAGAGGGATCCCCAGCAGGAGGAAGGAGGTCCTGATTCCTCTATATAGATCTCTATTATCACTAGAGGGATCCCCAGCAGGAGGAAGGAGGTCCTGATCCCTCTATATAGATCTTTAGTTATCCCTAGAGGGATTTCCGGCAGAAGGTCTTGATTCCTCCTATATAGATCTTTTATTATCACTAGAGGGATCACCAGCAGGAGGAAGGAGGTCCTGATTCCTATATAGATCTTTATTATCACTAGAGGGATTTCCAGCAGGAGGAAGGAGGTCCTGATTCCTATATAGATCTTTATTATCACTAGAGGGATCCCCAGCAGGACCTCCCCAGCAGGAGGAAGGAGGTCCTGATCCCTCTATATAGATCTTTATTATCACTAGAGGGGTCCCCAGCAGGAGGAAGGAGGTCCTGATCCCTCTATATAGATCTTTAGTTATCACTAGAGGGATCCCCAGCAGGAGGAAGGAGGTCCTGATTCCTCTATATAGATCTTTCATCTTTAGTTATCATTAGAGGTTCCTGAAAAATGGCATTGCACTTCCTGGTGTATGAGGGTACCTAGGCACTTCTGTACCTACAGTCTCATAGCTGTGTATCTGCAGTGCGAGATCATCTAAGGAAATGAAGCCTCTGACTTCTAGGCTCAGATTTGGAGTGAGGTTTGATGATGTCACTACTGTGCTATACACTGTTCTCCTTGCTGGAGGCTCTGACATGAGGAAGTAAAACCTGTCTCCACACACACAGCGGAAGAAGGCATGGTAAGGGGGAAGGAAAGATCAGCTGCAGGAAGCCCACAGGCAGTACTGGTGACTAGTCTTTTGTCCTCTGCTTCCCTCCAACTAACACAATCACCCCCCTGCATTTATTAATATAATTTCCAAGGGTCTTTTTTCTGATCATATTACAAATAGGGTCCTCCTTCTCCTCCTGTGGAGAGCAGTGCTTTCAGCTGCACACATCACTGGGTCTCTGAGCTTCTTTATACAATGCAGGCAGATCATGACTGGTGGGAGGGGACGGCAGGGGGCTGTACATAGCTTCCTGAAAACATTGCAGCACCCTGCCTCAGTACTCCTCACCAGAGCGCTCAGTCCCCATGCAATCAGCGGGCTGGCTCTTGGGAGGAGTTATACAAATATCAAAATACCTCGATGGGTGGGTGTCAGTCTGGAGCTCAGCTTTGTAACGCACGAGACACAACATTAATAAGACGGCATGCAACATTCTAACCTGCCCAGGATGATGGCAAACAGTTTCTGGATGGGTTTGATAAAGAGCCACACATGTGGCGGGAACAGGACGTTCAAGCGTGCAGAGGTATGGATGTTGTTGGCACAGAGGACGAGGTTCTGGGGCACGGAGAAGGTCTGCGGCAGTCTGAAGATGAAGCCAGAGCACCATACATGATTACTCAACAACGAGCCGTACCGCCCATCGGCTTTCCTGATGCCAGAGTGAAATGTGGAGGTCAGGGGTGACGTCTGAGGTCTGCGGGTGATCAGAGTCTGATGACATTCTGCCGTTGAGATCTTACTGTGTGTACAGAGAACATTTGTGCTCAAGGAGCTTCTATGGGGGATTGTTCTAGACGCGGCCAGTCGGTGCAGCAAAAAAATCTTCTGGTGCCGCGTCCAGAGACGGCGAGCAAATTCCATCGTGACTTCTTTATGGTTCCTGGAAAAGAGTAACAGAGATGAATGCAGCGGGGGAAACATGTTCCTATGCGTTCTGATACAATCTGAAGAGATTACCATTCCTTGCAGAGTGCTAATGAGGGAATCAAAGTGACAGTGTATAGTAGAGATGCACCAAAATGACATTTGTAGACCAAAAACAACATTTCAAAATTTGTCAGGCCGAAACAAAAATGACTTTTTCCCAAATGAAAAAAAAAACATTTTAAAAAAACCAATTTTTCCCCTTATTTAATTTTTATAGGTTTATTTATATTTTTGACATTATAGCTGGGGGCTTTGGTGAAATAACGGGTTTTAACAGACCCCTGATATTTCCCTTTTCAAATAGAAAAAGAGATTGAGAACACAGAGACCATAGATTCTCTTTTAATGCAGCATCAGCACTCAATGAAAAGGAAGCTCTCAGTACGCAGGTTTCCTGTTCATTCACAATCTGGAAATAGTAAATATTTACTATCAGCCCAGTCATGAATGGACAGGAAGCCTCTGTACTAAGCTGCTTCCTGTTCATTCGTAAAGTGGGCAGATAATATTTACTATGTCCCCATTCATAAAAGGAACAGGAAGTGATGTAGAGCACTTCCTGTTCATTCATAACTGGGGACATAGTGATCACTATCTACTCAGTTATTTACAAACACCGAGCAATCAGCACTGATCACTCAGTGTTTGTGCTCCGCTCTCCCTCCTGACTGTTCTGCCTCCTCCCACCTGTAACCTGAATCGAGCTCTTCTCTCTGCACTGCCCCGTTCGTCCTTCTGACAGCTTCTCTCCTCCCTGCTGGGCATTGGCAAATGGATCAGCACTGTGTCCCCTCCGATCCCCACTGCCTCTGCTGACACAGGCAGGGGAGAGTAGCAGGGATTGGAGGGGGGCACAGACCAAAGCTTGCATCCGGCACCCAGCATAAGAGTAGAGAAGCTAGAGATGCACAGCATTTTCGGACTATCAGCGTTTTGCCCATAGTACCATTTTTGGCGACTGAAATTTCGATGCATCCCCAGTGTATAGTATATAAACGGACAATTCTGGGTATTATGAGCAGTGGGGGGACATTAGAGTGTAAGCTCCTCTGGTGCAGAGACTGATGTGACTGGCTCAGCGTTCTCTGTACAACACTGCGGTATATATCAGAGCTATATAAATGTATCAAAATAATAGTGCGTGGTGAGTAGTGATGGGCTCGGGCGTGTTCGCAGCTCCACGTGCCGAGCCCGCCAGGAAGCTGACAGCGCCAATCACAGGCACTGAGACATTTCCTGATTTCTCTGCAGCTGCGGACCAGCAAAATGCCTCAGTACTTGTGATTGGCGCTGCACGCTGTCAGCTTCCTGGCGGGCTCGGCACGTGGAGCTGCGAACACGCCCGAGCCCATCACTAGTGGTGAGGACGTTCTCTGGTATAATATGTTACAGCCTAAGTCCAGCCATCTCTATATATATTGTTTACATGTTGTCATGCACGAACGCACTGACCGCTCTGCGACACACACTGAAATGGGTCAAGCTGCATTTTATCACAGGACACCATGTGTTGCACCTTGCTGCTCTGCATCTTGGAGGTGCATTGTGGTGCATTTACTGTGAATGGCATGGCAGCGCACCCACGTAACCCGGATCCTTAGTGTCAGGAGTCAGAGGTCACCTGACTGCCCCAACTTGCTTTACCTCCTGCAGAGGGCAACGCAAACAATAAGGCCCTGTTACTGTTATGCCGGCTTTGGAACTGAGACAGGGAATTAAAAACGGGAACGCGATAACAGCTCCATGAGCATGCCTGCACCCTTATAATCACTTACTGGTGACAGGTGTCAACCATTGACATGCCCCCCACATGCAGTGTTGTCACACAATGTCCCTCAATACTTACCACAAGCACGGAGGGCAGCAGGGGGTCCTAACTGCCCCAGCTGAGCATCTGGACCAACGTTCAGCACTCCACGTCCCATCAGGAACTAAAGCCCACAACGCCCCCGGTGTGTGTTTTGATACCGTAGGGCGGCGCCATCTTGATACACTCTGCCATCATCCCAAAACAGCCATAACTAAAAAAAATGAATACAGCTATTGCAATTCCGACTGCAACACGCTCTACGAAAGCGCAAAAGCTCGCTTTATTGCTAAAATTAGTTTGCCGTTTAGGACCGGGTTGGGTGTACCAAGATGTCGCATTGCAGACACCGCTGCGGAGTGCGGGGGTGTACCAAGAAGGCCGCCGCCGCAAGCGGACAGTGGGTGTACTAAGATGGCTAAACGAGAGTTTTGATTGGCTGGGGGCTGCTGGGATGAAATTCGGTGGCGTGTGAGGCCCGGGGATCTGCGTTCCGGTGTCCATCAGTTCCCCCTCGGGGCCCCCACTGCCGATCAAGGAACCCCCTCTACCAATACTACAAGGCAACATGGCGGAGGAGGCAGATGTGGACATCGAGGGGGATGTGGCAGACTGCAGCAAGGGGTGAGCATGAACCATGTTTATATTATTATTATACTACATTTCCTGTAATGAGGGGAACCTGAACCGTAAACACACATCAAACCTGTCATGGACCTGTCATCAGGGAGCTACACATAAAATGTCATACTTCCTATTGGTGATATCATAATGATCACCAGTTGCCCTCCTTTCAGTCTGTGTGGCATAGTGCTGCATTGCCAAGTGCTGCCACCTTGTCCAGGAGTTGCACCCCTGCTTCTACGCCTGGCGCAGCTCCGCCTCCCTGTGTGATCATGTCTGTGTCAGTCAGGCAGGAAATGCGAGTGGTGTGCCCTTTTAAGGGCCCATTCGCTAAGTGTATAACTAGTGCATAATGCATAAAACGTGAATGGTTAAACCCATAAGTGCCACCACTGCTTTTTGGCTTTTTAAAATAACAGAGGTTGGTTGGAAGGTTTAGGAAATTTAGTTAACTGATTGTTGAAGTGTGATCATTATACCCTAAACATTATTTTTCAAGGTTTCGATACAATAGGTAAAGATTTAACGCTCCTGTCAGTTTATTCTGTCCAGTTGGGGAGATTTCTCTCCACTTCCTGTCTGGGAGAGGCAACAGGAAGTGAGAGGAGATCTCTACAAAGTGAGGGGAACACCCTTTCTTTGCTGTCACTATACGAGATGTCCATCACCTCCTGTTCTGGTGAACATGATTGGTATTTCCATCACTTTTACAGCCTGTGGCTGTGAGATTCTTGCAATGCCTCATGGGACTTGTAGTGCCAGCCCAGCTGGAGAATTTGCCCACCCCTGGCGTAGACCCTTGGATCATAGCGCTTCGCGGAGGCCAACCTGGGACTGAGCATCGGTGCCAGGATGGAGGTGGGCCTCTGTCCCTGGCATGCTCGGCTGTCAGTGTGATCCGTTGTCTTCAGTGCTTTCGGGTCAGCATTCTGCAAAGCTGCAATTTATAATGAATCCAGCGGGTTGGGGTAATATTTTTTTTTTTAAGGTGAGAAACAAAGATATTTACAAATATAGTTTTTGTCTTCTCTTTCCAGGACCTACGAGGAGCCGAACTCCGGATTTGTTCCCGATCACTATCTGGATTCCATGTGGAAGGGCGATGATGTCCTCACTGTGAGTCCGTTATAAGTACATTGGGATTGATTTACTAAAGTGACAATAAACTCAGGAATTAAATCTTAAAAATACATTCAAGTCGCTGAACTCTGAACAACAATGTATCCTATTTGTGTATCACTCGGCTGTAGATCCTCCAATCATCTCTGAGATGGTGCTGACACTGTCCTTCCTTCTGGAGGGTGACTACGTCTGTTCCCCATGGTCCCTGTGTGTGTTATGAAGTAGTCACCGCTCCAAGT
>NW_017306577.1:1098516-1099197 GCF_000935625.1 Nanorana parkeri
AGGGAGCCGTGACTGTCAGTCACGGCTCTCTGCAGGGAGATGATTGAGAAGTGAGTGAGCGACGGTATGTGTTCTCTCACTCCCCGATCTACTGATCCGACCTGTGACAGTTTCATTGTCAGACGTCGGCTCGAACTATGAGGCTCAGTGATTGTCACTCGCCTCATAGTTCTCCTTTAAAGGAGAACTATGAGGTCAGTGTTTTTCCCCATAGTTCTCCTTAGGGTAACGGGAGGACACAAACTAGCGTCCTCCCGTTACCCTAGGCTCAGTATACCGCGAGCTAAAGCTCTCTATATACTGAGACGCCGGAGCGGATCCCGACATCGATGTCGAATAGTTCTCCTTTAAACTCCTGAGTTTAGTGTCATTCAAGGCAGTAGAGATTGTACTGATTCAGACATATACCAAGGTGCAGGTGAAGAGTTCATAAGTGACGTACTACAAGCCCCAGCATGCTCTCTCCCATTGGTGACAGTGTGAAATAATTTCTCTAAATATTGTTTTGTAGATAGATTTGTCACATTTGTCTTTTTGCTTTGCTGCTCCTCTCAGCCGTGGACCCTGGACAGTAGCATCAGCGATGAGAACCGGGTCGCCATCGAGAGAATGCTGCTTGAAGAGGAGTATCCTTAAACATATCAAAAGGAGGGGGTTTTTTTCTTGAACGTAATTGATAAT
>NW_017306577.1:1099282-1118144 GCF_000935625.1 Nanorana parkeri
GGGGGGGCATTTATAAAACAACGGATGCTGTTCGGAATTGCACTAGCACCCCTAAATGGAGCTGACAAATATAGGAAATTCCCAAACCATGTGCATGTTACCTTAAGGAGAACTATGGAGTGAAATAGACTCTCACTCCCAATAGTTGCGGCTGGTGTGGGGCATTGCAGCTGTCACATGCCGGCTCTATAGATCGAGAGGAGCGGTCACATACCACTGTTTGCTCAGCTTACGGCAGGGGTCTCAAACCTCCGGCCCTCCAGCTGTGGTGGAACTACAAATCCCATGAGGCATTGCAAGATTCTCACAGCCACAGGCATGACTCCCGAAAAGAGATCAAAATCATGGGATTTGTAGTTCCACCACAGCTGGAGGGCCGGAGGTTTGAGACCCCTGGATAAAGTGAAAAAGAGTTAAAGCAGAACTCCGGGGCAAAAGTGTTCTTAAAGGAGAACTATGAGGTGAGTGAAAATCAGTCATCCTCATAGTTCGAGCCGACGTGTGACAATGAAACTGTCACACGTCGGCTCTATAGATCGGGAAAGTGAGTGATCACATACCGCTGCTCGCTCACTTCTCGATCATCTCCTTGCAGAGAGCGGTGACTGTCGCTCACGGCTCCCTGCAGGGATTCCCCGCTCCGATCCTCCAGCGCTGACAGGAGGAACAGTTGCAGCCGTGTGGGGCATTGCAGCTGTCGCATGCCGACTCTATAGATTGAAAATGGAGCGATCACAAACCACTGTTCGCTCAGCTTATGGCTTCTACCTGCAGAAAAATGGTAACTGGCAGTCATCGCTCCCCACAGGGATTCCCCCCCTCCCCTCTGCGTTCCTCCAGCACTGATTGGAAGAACAGACAAGGGAGGGGGCGGGCACAGCCGGCTCTGCCTCTAGATAGACAGAGCCAGCTGTCACTCACGCAGCTGGGCGGATCTCGACAGCATTGTCCTGATGCGCCCCGGCTGCGGCGGTCTCAGTATACCGCGAGCTGCAGCTCACTAAAAAATTAAGCTTTGGGTCACAGGAGGAGGCTAGTTTGTGTCCTCCCGTGACCCTGAGGAGAACTATGCGGAAAAAAAACACTTGCCCCATAGTTCTCTTTTAACCCTTGCAGTGGGGGCTACTCGACCCCCCTCAATGGTGGGTGTAGGATTTATTTTTATTTTTGCAGGTTTCCTTAGCAGCTCTGCAGATATTATTTATCTAACAAGCCACTTCAAGCAAAGTTTTGGTCCGACTCAAACAATGCAGAAAAGGCCGCTATCAAGAGGTCAGTGTCCCTTCACAGGAGGATCCAATATGGAGGACAGCACACATCTTTAGGGGTTTTATGGGTACATTAGAAGCCCTGGACAAAGCAATACCGGCGCCCCCGGTTTGCAGAAAAATCCGGCTGTAAAGTTCATTGGTACACCATAGAGGCCGCTCCCATCGATACATTAGAAGCCAGTGAGAGGTGTGACAACTACTGCTGTATATAACAACATTGCTTTCTCACTTTCAGGAGCCCACAGAAGAAAACGGCTCGAGCTCCGTAAGTATTTGGTCTCTGAGCCAGGCTCCTGCCCGGGGTTCAGTCTGATTTTGCTGATACTGTACAGCAGGGGTGCCCATTAGGTAGATGGTGATCTAGCAGTAGCTCTGAAAGCTGATGCTGGTAGATCAGGAAGGGGGGGAATGGCGGCCCCTTTATTCCATTTTGGTATATTTATTTAGCTGTGCACCTGATCACCTATTAGCCGGAGTCTGCTGAGCCGAGCTCCCTGACACCTTTCTGGTGGATACTGGAGGTTGAAGTGCTATGTATTACATAAAGGAATATAAGTTTACACAGCCTGTTGCACTACATTGTTTGCAAAATACAGCAAGGTGACAGCCAGGGGAGAGAGCCTTGAGAGAGAGCAAGGAAAGATGGCCAGGAAAGAGAGGGAAGAGAGACAGCCAGGAGAGAAAACGAAGAATGACAGCCAGGAGAGAGAGAGCTAGGAGAGACAGTCAGGAGAGACAGCCAGGAGAGCGAGCGAGGAAAGACAGCCAGGAGGATGAGCATGGAGAGAGAGCAAGGAGAGACAGCCAGGAGAGAAAATGAAGAATGACAGCAAGGGGAGAGAGAGCGAGGAAAGACAGCTAGGAGGATAAGCATGGAGAGACAGTCAGGAAAGACAGCCAGGAGAGCGAGGAAAGACAGCCAGGAGGATGAGCATGGAGAGAGAGCAAGGAGAGACAGCCTGTAGAGAGAGCAAGGAGAGAGAGAGCGAGGAGAGACAGCCAGTAGAGCGAGCGAGGAAAGACGGCCAGGAGGATGAGCATGGAGAGACAGCCAGGAGAGCGAGCGAGGAGAGACAGCCAGGAGAGCGAGCGAGGAGAGACAGCCAGGAGAGCGAGCGAGGAGAGACAGCCAGGAGAGCGAGCGAGGAGAGACAGCCAGGAGAGCGAGCGAGGAGAGACAGCCAGGAGAGCGAGCGAGGAGAGACAGCCAGGAGAGCGAGCGAGGAGAGACAGCCAGGAGAGAGAGCGAGGGAGGTTTTTTTTTCGTTGGTAGATCTCATGTAGCTCGTCATTTGGAAAGTAGATCTTAACGCAAAAATTGTGGGCACCCCTGCTGTACAGATTATATCACTGTGGTCTTGGACTAGGAAGGGAGGGACACCCCATGCGCACAAAAACACGTGTCCATTTAATTTGAGCACACCTTTGACAAAATGAATTAATAGACTCTGTGGGGTTCAGTTGCACTCCATGCAAGGTCCGTCTAATAAGAGCGCCCCCTTCCCCATCTTAAACTGCAAAGAAAAATAAAGGTTCCTCCGGCTTCTGTACTGAAGGTGGCATACTGCAGCATTCTTCAGGTGATGTCCCAGAGTTATTAAGCAGACCTATTTTACTGCAAGGTCTGCTTTAATCTATAGGAACTGTAGAGTCAGCCCAGCCACTAGCACCTTCACAGTGGCTGCTTAAGGATGTGATTTCCACTCATCCTCATAGTTAGAGCCGACCTGTGACAAAGGAGCTGTCACAGGTCGGCTCTGTTGATCAGGAAGTGAGCAGAAACATGCAGCCGATCTGCTTACTTCCTGATCGCCTCCCTGCAGCGAGCGGTGACTGTCAGTCACTGCTCCCTGCAGGGATTTCCCCCTCCTCGCTCCGATCCTCCAGTGCTGAGTGGAGGAACGAACAGGGGGAGGGGACAGGCACAGCTGTCTCTAGATAGGCAGAGCCAGCTGTCACTCATGCAGCTGAGTGGATCACGACACAATTGTCGGGATCCGTCTCGGCTGCGGCGCTCTCAGTATATTGCTGCAACAGCCCACTATATACTGAGTTTTGGGGTAGCGGTTAGTATATGTCCTCCCGTGATCCTAAACAGGACTATGGGGAAAAACACTTACCCCGTAGTTCTCTTTTAATGACTATAAAGGGAATGTGCCAGACTCAGTAGAACCGTCAGAAAAGATGGGGGCAGCAAACAGAGCGACGAGGGACAGCACTGAACGGTCCGCCCCGGAGGAGGACAAACCCAAAGATAGGTACATCTTTGATATTGTGCAAGTATGCTGTGCATGATGAGATAATAGAAAAGATAAATAAGATTGATAAGAATAATAGGAAAATGGAGGGGTGAGAAGGAAAAAAAAGGGTAAGGGAAGAGAGGGGGCACCTTCATCTCAGAATCCAGGCGGCTTTACAGGATATTAGAGTTAGTATAAAATGTCCAATTGCTGGGCATATAATGGGTTAATCCGGGGTTCTGATCTAACGTAACCCGCCCTCCTCCTCTACAGATCTATACTTACCTTGATCTGATGGCCAAGGATCTGCTGTTTGTTTACATCCAGAGGTAGAAATCTTCACTGTCCTGGCCGTGCATGCGCATATCAGCCCCTTCTATGGCCTGAGATGATCACAGGTGGTCCCATAGAAGTCTATGGGGCTGTAATGCGCAGGCGTAGCCTGGACAGTGAGATTTGCAGTGCTGGATGTACACAAACGGAGGAATCGCAGCTGTCTAATTGTGGTAAGTATACAGGTGAAACTCGAATAATTAGAATATTGTGCAAAGTTCATTTATTTCACTAATGCAACTTAAAAGGTGAAACTAATATATGAGACTCATTACATGCAAAGCAAGATAGTTCAAGCCGTGATTTGTCATCATTGTGATGATTATGGCTTACAGCTCATGAAAACCCCAAGAACCCCAAATCCACAATCTCAGGAAAGTAGATTATTACATGCAATCAATAAAACAAGGATTGTACATAGAACAATATCGGACCTCTGAAAAGTACAAGCATGCATATGTACTCAGTACTTGGTTTGGGCCCCTTTTGCAGCACTTACTGCAATTACTTTTGCACGATATTCTAATTATTCGAGTTTCACCTGTATATCTGTGGATGGCGGTTGGTTTAGGTTAGTTGAAGGGGCAAGAAAGAAGTGCACTTATCCTTTGAATTGAGTGTTGTACATCCTTCTGGCCTTAGATTCAGAAGAGCTTCATAGGGACTCTTTGGAATGCCACTGCCCAGCACCATGTAAATGAGCCGGTTAGAGGCTGTCTAGCAGGATCTGAAACCTGGTTGATTGCTTTGGGTTACTCTGCATTCATGTCCTTTGCATGAAACTTTTTATTCTGTTGTTGTGTTCAGGATCCGATCTCCATCTAAGCCCAGCAGCGGAGCTGTGAAGTGGACGGCGGAAGAGAAAGATCTGTTTGAGCAGGGGTTGGTAAGCAGAATTATTCTTCCTGCAACAGTTCAGCGGTTTAGCTTAGTAAACCTGAGTGCCGCCACAGCCACTCAAAAACCTGAACCCCCAGATATGAAGACATTACCGTATTTTTCGCTCCATAAGACGCACTTTTTTCCCCCCAAAAGGAGGGGGGAAAAGTGCCTGCGTCTTATGGAGCGAATCCCGACGCCCGAGACATGCAGTTTCGGGCGCCGGGCGAGTAGTAGGAGCCACTGCTCGTTTAATACGAGTGATCTAAGGAGATCACTCGTATTAAAACCGAGCAGCGGCGACGATCGAGATAACCATAGAACAGACGAAGAATAGGCGTTCTTCGCCTGCTCTGTGTCATCACTGACACCGTGGCGCTGTAATCACAGCGCCACCTGTCGCAGCGGTCACTAACTGCAGGTTCTGTCGCAGAAGCTACAGTCTCGAGTGCTCCATAAGGCGCGCCGGACCTCCCTGCGTCCTATGGTCCGGTGCGTCTTATGGACCGCAAAATACGGTATATCCTTTCCATCCATGTGCTTGCACCATGTATGATCTCTTGCCATGCAGGGCTGGGCACCGCTGCTCACAGCCAGAAGCCTGGGCATTTGGTCACATGATCTGTGAATCTGAACATGAGATCGTGTGAATGGTAGCCCAGGGTTTTTGTTCAAGAAACCATGAAAAGCATTTTCTTCAATGATTTCTGTCCTTCTGTTACTCTTTATTTATCTCAGTAAGATTTTGAATGGAAAAGTAAATTTAAAACAAAGTGCAATTAACTTTTTTTGCCCCCTGACCTAACCTAACCCAATGGGCCCATAGAAGTCTAGGGGGCTGTAATGTGCAGGGGGCTGTAATGTGCCAGGAGAGTGAGACCTGCGGTCAGGGCCATCTTTAATATCAATTGGGCCCTGGGCAAATATTTAATTGGGCCCCTCCCGCCACAGCCATCCCCCTACCTGTCAAACCCCTGCTACACCCCGCCCCTTATGCGAAGATCAGGAACTGAATGATCAGCAGTATGTGATCGCTCAGTTCTTGATCAATAGAGCCGACATGTGACAGCTGCAGTGTCACATCCATGTCCCTATGGAACATCCACAGACACCCACTATGATGTAAGAGTTGTAATGGTGACACCATGTTGATTTATGGGGATGACATGCCACCCCGAGTCCCTCCACTGTTGTGATACCAGCAGTGATGTGGCACTGTGCTGGGAACAATCAATCCTTCTCCACAGACTGTGCGGGAGGTGACATCAGATTACCAATGCTTGTAGGGAGGAGAGGCTGCTGCTCCCTAGCGTTTGGGATGGGACGGTGCGGCAGAGGAGGCCAGTGCAGATGCAGCATCAGCACTAAATTATGGATGTACAGGGCCGGTGCAGGGTGCATTCTTCCGATGCCAGCCGCCTGAGCCTCACACAACAATGACTTGGCCCAGTGGCAGCTGCCCCTTTTGCCCCACCTTAAAGACTGCCCTGCCTGCGGTGCTGGATCCATAACCGTCAGAATGAGGTAAGTTAGGTCAGTAAAAGCGGGGGGCGGAAGGATAAATGCACTTATCCTTTAACATTACAGTATAGGTTTCCTTTCCAAAGCAGCATTGAGTTGGAAGAAGGAGCAGAAAATAACCAAATATGAATATCTTCGTTATCTCCTTTCCTTGTACCACTGGGCATACACTCGGACTATTTCTGCTAGTCGCTCGCAATTGCCCGTGATTAGTCACTTACAATCACTACAAGCGTAGTTAATAGTAGCAGCAATCAGTTGCACAATTTGGAGCATTGTACTATCATTAGCAATTAAGCATTTCTACATGCCGCGCTTCATTTTTTCCTGTGTGTAGCGGTTAATCCCAGGGCAATCATGGGCAAATCACCCGTGTGCTCAGAGCCTAATAGTAGAGTGACTAATACATGGTCTAGGAGCTGACACCCTCTGTTTGCAAAATAGAAAAAGCTTCCATTGCATCCTTGTAGTAGAGGTTTTATTCCTGGTTTAGGCCTACTTAGTTATACCATCCTGAGGAGGAGGGGTTACGCCTCATACTGGTCCTATTGATTAAAGCTGAACCCGGGGAATATTCAAATCTATCCTAGCAGTGGGGCTCCCTCTACACTGCAAGGTTTAAATCGGGGGGTAGACAATATAATATGGAATGCAGGATATGGTCTGTCCAATCCAGAAGCCAGCAGGATTTTTTAGTAGCCAACTCTATTGACAACAACTAGGCGAAAAAAAACACAAACATTAGGCACCATCTGTACATTTTAAGGAGCACTGGCTACCTGGCTACCTTTTAAATGATCGCCTTATCCCACAAGCTTCCCCCCCTCTCTGTACGACCAGTCCCCTTAGCCCCTTCGGCTCTCCATCCTGTGGTCACTCTCTGACATCACCAGGTTCAATGCAGGACCATCAGTCCTTCATTGCAAGTGTGGACACAGAGGAACAGTCCACAACCTGGAGTGTCGGAGGGAAGAGGAGAGCACCGGGTGCCAGGGCGGCAAAAGACATAAGGTAAGCAAAGCTGCTTTTTAATGGTACCCCAGACAAAGATGAACGTTTAACGGTTGCAGTGTGGGGAAGTCCCACTGCAAGGGTATTTTTGAGTTATCCCCGGAGTTCAGTTTTAAATACTTCCACTTGTTCCTGGACATGTTCCTAGTCTTGCTTTCGTTGGGACTATGTAATCAGAAAATATGTTTTTAGAGAAAGTCTTGCTGTTTCTGAATTGGGTGTCATGTTGTGTGGAATTTTTAGATACAGAGAAGGGAATTTATCAAAACTGGAGCAGCTGTGCACGGCAACCAATCGTCTTCCCTCTCTTTCATTTTCAAATCTTAACTGAACAAACTTAAGAGAGAAGCTGATTGGTTGCCACGAACAGCTGCTCCAGAAACACAAAAACACACTCGTTCATCAGAATTGGCATTAATTGGCCGCTGCATTTTATTGAAATAAATAATTAAATCATTCTTTAATAATCAATTCAATCAATTAACCAGTAAAATGTTAAAACCAATCATATTGCCCTGTTATTGAAACTCGAGCAATACATCACTCAAGGGAATAGTCCCCCTCTTACGAGGTGACAAACCACATAAAATACCGCGACTAGGGGGGGGGAGCTTGAAAATCAGGATTCCAACTGATGATTATTCCTAGGAGCACCTCCTTATATAGGGTGGCTGTGGAAACTTCCAGAAATCCTCGTGGCGATGTTTTCCCGCCAAAATAACAATTTTTCCCGCCGAAAAAATGACAGTTAAATTTTCTTAAAGGGGCAGTAACTGAAATATATAAAACTTGGAAAAAAAACACCCAAAAATCACAAATAATAGTTCCCACATTCCCATGAAAATGGGCCTCTAATGGACGCCATTTTTACAGTAGCGTTGCCCTACCAAACATCTTCTCTATAACTCTACATATCTTGGCTTCACTACAGTGCTTCCCAAATGCTCTTTGGGATTTTCACACCCGCTGGATACTCGGACAATCCGGAGCTGCTGGCACTTTATAAAAGCTTTTTTCTACCTGTTCTTCCTTCAGGCTACGTTCGGCAGAAGATGGACGAACATTGCCAGGCTGATAGGGAGCCGCACGGTGTTACAGGTTAAGAGCTATGCCAGGCAGTATTTCAAGAATAAGGTAATGGTTTAAAACAAATCCGAGTTATTCCAAGTTTTGTTTTGTTTGCTCTCATCCGGCCTCCAGCAACTCCATCCTTTCTCCGATTGCTGGGACATCAAATAAACCTTTACGGGGGGGATGCACAGGCTGCCATTGCTGACCTCTTCCTGGTCATGCTAGTTTTCTGACTTGTCATATTATACTTCAGTAGATTAAAAAATCACATTGAGTTCAACCAAAAGACAAAAAAAAAACTAAATTCATAGATGATCCGGGGTAAATGTGGAAAGGGAAGAACAAAAATCCCCCCTGATCCCTAAAGGCAGTGGGGCAGGTCAGTGACTCGGAAAGCATTGAAGCCAAAGGCAGCCAGGTAACTGGCAGAAGGAGGTCAGCAATGGCAGCTCATACAGGTGAAACTCGAATAATTAGAATATCGTGCAAAGTTCATTTATTTCACTAATGCAACTTAAAAGGTGAAACTAATATATGAGAGAGACTCATTACATGCAAAGCAAGATAGTTCAAGCCGTGATTTGTCATCATTGTGATGATTATGGCTTACAGCTCATGAAAACCCCAAGAACCCCAAATCCACAACCTCAAAAAAGTAGATTATTACATGCAATCAATAAAACAAGGATTGTACATAGAACAATATCGGACCTCTGAAAAGTACAAGCATGCATATGTACTCTGTACTTGGTTTGGGCCCCTTTTGCAGCACTTACTGCAATTACTTTTGCACAATATTCTAATTATTCGAGTTTCACCTGTATATCTGTGTTGCTGGGATAACAGGCCATCAGTACAATGGTACCTTTAGGGGAACACATCATTTGGTGATTGTGCTTCAATACTAGATTTCACTAGCAGATAAGGGTTGCAAGTTTATGGGGAGCTGGCCTTACACCCGCATGTATGGTTGATGGTTTGCTGGGAGAGGAAGCCAGTACTAAATATGGCCGGTGGGTTTTTAGAAGAGGCAATGTACAATGTACTGTGCTGCATAAAAATGTTTTGGCTTCAGTTGCTCTTTCAGACTGTAAGCTGACATGCAGAGTAGGGATGCACCGATACAGAGTATTTGCCCAAATGCTCCCAATGCCTATCCCGAAGCTTCTGGCATCAGGAAGCCGGGCGGCGAGTCATTGCATGCTGCTCGGCTTTCTGATTGGCTGGTTACCCGGCTCCATGCGTCATTTGGTGATGAGGTAGCATGGAGGCAGCTTCCCGGCCAATCAGGGAGCCAGACAGCGTGTAATGACTCGCCGCCCGGCTTCCTGATTGGTTGGGAAGCTGGCCAATCAGGAAGCCAGGTGGCAAGTCATTACCTGCCCTCCATCATTCTGATTGGCTAGAAAGCTGGCTTCATGCTTCCACCTCACCTGGTGATGAGGGAGCATGGAGCCGGCTTCCTGGCTAATCAGGAAGCCAGGCAGCGAGTCATTAAACGCCGCTCGGCTTCCTTAATGGGACATTCGGTATCCGTATTGGTGAGTACCAAAAAAAAAAATATCGGTACTTGATGCAGAAAAAACGGCTAATGCAGAGACAAGCAAAGCAGACTGCCTATTGGCTGTGGAATCCACCCACTTCATGCTGTCAGGGGAGCAGACCTGATGGGGAACTAGTCCCTCAGCTTCCCCATCAGGCTCAGCCCACCCACTAGCAAAACTCCTCGAACGCTGTGAGACATGTGCAGCAGTTGTGGGGGGTGGGGAGCTTCACTAAGGATGGATTGTCCAGTATGGACTCTCTGGCCTCAGCGCACCTCTGCACGGGAAATGGTGATGCTCGCACCACATTTATATACCTGTTTCCAACGGGTACACACATCTGAGGCAAGCACTGACATTTGTTGTGCGGATGCACTACAGCAGTGGTTCTCAACCTGTGGGTCGTGACCCAAAAGTGGGTCACAACCCAAAATTGAGGGGGTCCCCACGTGCCTTGTGCTGCTCTAGGTAAGAGGCTCCTCAGCCTCCTTCTAGCACAGCAGTGTCAGTTCCCCTGGATGGCGCTGCAGCGGCCGGAGAGCATCAGAGAGAGGGGAAGAGGCAGGTGAGGGGAGGTGAATGCTTGATCACCACAGAGCACGCACTGGGCACCACAGAGGTCGCACTGGATGCTACCAGAGAGTCCCACTAGCCTCCTGAGAGCCCGCATAGCCTCCTGAGAGCCCACACAGATACTAGTATTGATGCATCCCTACATTTTACGGTTGGGGGTCACCACAACTTGGCAAATGTTACTAAGGGGTCCCAGCCCTAGAAAGGTTGAGAACCATTGCACTACAGGATTTTAAAGAGTGTCAGAGATTGTCTTTATGAATTCTAGGGATTGTGTGGACTTTTCCATGTTGCTATTTTCCTGGGAGATCAGCGAAGTCTTTCTTATAGGGATGTTCAGATACCAAGTACCGTACTCGGTACAAGTACAGATACTTTTAAAGCTCCGAGACTAGACTAGAGAAAAATTCAAAAGTTAGGAGGCAGCTGTCATTTTTAAGGAGTTTACGGAGCTCCTGGGATTAGTACATCTCTGTTTTAATGCATTTTTTTTTTTAGAAATACATATAAAGTGATGCACCGATACCATTTTTACAAGTACAAGTACTGATACAGTTTTGTTTAGTGTCATGTGACAGTTTCTCTAAAACAATACAGACTAATGATTTCAGGACAGCGGTGGAGCGCCAGAACCAGGTCCCAGCTGCAACCGCTGCAACCCGGGTAGTTCTCATGAAAATACCAAGTATCGGCACTGGTATCTGAACTGGTATCGGTGCATCCCTACTTTCTTAGTTACATTGTGACTGACTGGGTTATTAAAACCTGATGAAGGGGACCCTGCGTGGTCCAGAAACGTTGTTATTTGACAGTCTGCATCAATAAAGAAGATGGCGTGTTGACACTAGTCATGGGTGTGCTGGTAACGTTTTCTATATATCTGGGTTATTTCCTGGTCATATTTTTATGTACAGGTGAAACTCGAATAATTAGAATATCGTGCAAAAGTAATGGCAGTAAGTGCTGCAAAAGGGGCCCAAACCAAGTACTGAGTACATATGCATGCTTGTACTTTTCAGAGGTCCGATATTGTTCTATGTACAATCCTTGTTTTATTGATTGCATGTAATAATCTACTTTTTTGAGGTTGTGGATTTGGGGTTCTTGGGGTTTTCATGAGCTGTAAGCCATAATCATCACAATGATGACAAATCACGGCTTGAATTATCTTGCTTTGCATGTAATGAGTCTCTCTCATATATTAGTTTCACCTTTAAGTTGCATTAGTGAAATAAATGAACTTTGCACGATATTCTAATTATTCGAGTTTCACCTGTATTGTTGTAGACATTCTTTCGCCTTTCTGCACAGATGCGGTCCAGTTGATCATCTTTGATTTTGTATTTAGACAATATTTGTTTGGCCTGGATTTCCTCTTCACAAAAACAACATTGTAAATATCCTTTTGTGTGTTTTTAAGCATTGCTTCATATGATCATTGCATGGCTCAGACATTGAAACTGTCGGCTTTACTCAAAGTCAGGAGTTTAAAATCCGTTCTATTTCTACAGTGTAAGGAGAATGGGGAGAAAGATGGCAACACGGCCACCGATGAGTTTCCCGTTTTCCACGCCGAGAACTCGGAGGAAGAAGCGAAACTGTCTGCATTCCGAGGTCGAGCGGACCCCAACCTCAACGCGGTTAAGATTGAGACGTTATCTGATGATGAAGAGGTCGACATAACGGATGAGGTGGACGAGGCATTTGTCAGCAGCGGAGACCTTCCTGACTCGGCGATAAATCCAGCAGATAAGATCTGCCAGGTGAAGGAAGAGGCCATTCATCCCGCCACGGAACAAAGTCACCTGACCCCAGAACAACCGCACACGTATGTTGCAGAGACAGAGGCACTTTGTCACAAGGAACCGGACGACGAGGACGCTTTTTATTGCTTCACATGCGTGCCACACAGCGACACTTTGACACCCGCGCAAGATGAAGGAGCCAGTCAGGACTCCACCTCTGCGAGCACGCAGGATAAGGATGATGACGTGCTGACGGTTCAGTCCTATGAGCACGACGACAGTCAGGATGGTGCAGAAGATCTGAAAGTGCCCGACCAGGAGGTGCTGCTGGACCCAGACTTCATTCAAGAAGAAGAAAAGCAGGCCATCCCAGAATTCTTCGAGGGGCGCCCAGCAAAGACTCCGGAGCGCTATCTCAGGATACGCAATTACATCTTGGGGCAATGGTATGTTTTTTGGTTTGACGGAAAATATATATTTTTTAAATGATTAGTCCACGCAAAGCAGATAAGATTTACGAGAGAGAAAATCGCCTTCTGGTCTCTGTCGGACCGTCTGCGTCCAATGCGGGCACCTGGACCTGGATGGATGTGCAGGTTCAGGTTGGTCTGTAGCCGCGGGCAGGCACGTCTTCCCACAGGGGTGTACGTGCGGCTGCACGCAATTACAAGCAGCCCCTCTCCCTGCTGGTAGCAGGTCTCTGCACAGGTGTGGACGCCGTATATGGATGCGTAGATTCGGGTCGCCATGCAGCCGCGTACCATCATAGGGATATACAGGAGGCCGCATGCAAATACATGCTGCACCTGCACTCGGTCTCCGGGCGTGCAAACCGTACAGAAGCGCATGCCCATGTGAAAGAGTCCTAAGGGTTGTAAATACCAAAGGCGTATACCAGGTGTCCTCATCATATATGGTAGAAAAAATATAGGTCACCAGCACTCAAAATAATGACCGGTCACATCTTTTGCCTTGAAGAAGGGACCCTGCGTGGCCCCGAAACGTCGGCTCTTTTTGATTATCGTGACACAATTGTCCAATAAAAAGGACTTATTCATTTAAATTATTTTGAGTGCTGGTGACCTATATTTTTTCTACTTTGTGTTTTGCACGGTGCCATCCGTGGTAGTTACTACAAGCACCGTTTTTGTTTATTGGCCGGGATTGCTGAAAGGTGTGCGGAGAGCCCCCTCACCAACTGCAACTCATCATATATGGGACACCAGTGAGCCATTCAGGGAGTACTGCCACCAAAATGTCATACAATGTCAACTACCCTGTTTCCCTGAAAATAAGACCTAGTTGTGACCATTCCCGGGGCCGGTGGTGGCATAAGGGGGGAACTTGGAGAGGCGGGAGAGAATCAGCGGTGCCAATGAAGCCAGCGCTAGCGGAAGCAAGGCGGCACCGGAGGGAGCAGAGCCGCATAAGCCGATGCCTCCTCTATAGCGCCGGCTTCTTTCGCAGGCGGAGTGATACCAAATGCACTCCGCCTGTGAGGAATCCATAGTGAAAGCGCGCTTCGCTCATTCTGACCAGCGATTGGTTAGCAAATTGCTCTTGGAAAGGTACGGCACCCCTGATCACCGTATTTTTGTACATGAATACACGTAGACTGTTGTACAGCAATAAGGCCTTGTTCACACCAAATGCAGAGCAGATCCGGTCAGGTTTCTGCACACGCACGCTAGTCTTTTAGATGCGTTTTTGATGCGTTCCGGGCTCTTTGGTTAAAAAAAAAAAATATATTTTTTTTTTTTTAAGTTTAAAATGGGCTTTCAGTGTGTTCCAGGCATTGGCATGAGTTTTTGATGCGTTCCAGAGCAGGTAAAATAGGGCCTGCTGCTGTTTTTTCACCTGCTCTGGACCTGCTCTGCAACTGCACGCTGCCATGTGAACTGGAGCAAAAAATACCATTGGAATACATTGGCGCAGTTTTGATCCGGTCTGCACCTGCTCTGCTCTGCAACTGCTCCGCGCTTGGTGTGAACAAGCCCTTAGTGTGGATTGTTGTACATTAAAATAAAAAAAATAAAAACCTACCCCGAAAATAAGACCTAGAGGTGTTTTTTGAGCCAAAATAAATATAAGGCAGTGTCTTATTTTCGGGGAAACGTGGTATATTGGTAGCGCTCCCTTTTGATAGGGACAGGTACTCTTTGAGTAGAAATATGAAGAAGTCACTCGCACTCCGGCTCAAGTTCAGTCCGATATTTTATTGACCTCTGTGGTGTCACAACATGGCTACGTTTCGGAAACCCGTTTGGTCCCTTCATCAGGCAAACAAAGAGTGAACACAAGGAGGGTTTGTGGAGAGATAAGTATGATCCACGCATATATCAAAGTTGTATCAAAGTTTATTAAAGATAAAATCCAAAATACAGTCTCAGGCCGATTGCTTCTAACTCTATATATACATGATAAAAGCCATAATCCAATAAACAATTCAGATACATAACTGGCATGGTAGTCCCAATAGTCATTGTTGTTCCAAAGTACATGATCCAATTGTATATGATTTAGATCAAAAATATTAAATAAATTACATGATTGTCCCGATAATTCCAGCGCGTTTCGCACAATTAGCTTCTTCAGGGGACCGGTATCTGAATTTGTTTATTGGATTATGGCTTTTATCATGTATATAGATTTAGAAGCAATCGGCCTGAGACTGTATTTTGTATTTTATCTTTAATAAACTTTGATACAACTTTTATCTATGCGTGGATCATACTTATCTCTCCACAAACCCTCCTTCTTCCCCCTGTTTTCTATATACTGTGTATTTGAGGGGGAGAGATAGTAGAGGGAACCTATGTTGGGGCAATCCACGATCTTTATTCTAAAGAGTGAACACGAAGCGATTACGTGCCGCAATATATACAAAAAAAAATGAACCAATTGAAAAATCACAAAAGCCCCTCTGACATCATTATGACGTCACATTCCCGCCAAAATATCAATATAATCACCAACATCATCGCATCTGCATATAAAGCACGAATAAACATTTGTACCTTGTAATTACAGGGGTGTGGACATTTTTGAAAAAACTACTTGTCTAGGACTAAAGCGGGGGCCGAATCTACGTGTCCTAATACAAAAAAAATAATTTTAACCGTATTTAGCAGTGCTAAGAAGCGCTTCTCATTGGTCAATCCCATCAGGTGACCGCGTTGACCAACGAGTGCTTGCAATTTGCGAGCGAAATTCAGAATACATGGAACAGGTACAGATAGTACACCCGTACTGGTGGACGGGAAGGACCGTTCGCCAAAAGGTAAGTATATTGGGAGGCGCCCGGAACTACATGTCCCGGGCGTCGGGCGATACGAATGCCACACCCCTGTAATTGACAGATGGTTCTATGTCAGCAGATCCCCCTTCGATCAGTGCCATGGTAACAAGGTACTCTTTGAGGTTTCGTATATTCTGAAGGCGAATGTCATATTTTATTATTATAGGAAGAATTGTAAGCCAAATTACTTGAACAAAACCTCCGTGCGCCCGGGACTGAAGAACTGCGGCGATGTGAACTGCATCGGGCGCATCCACACCTACCTGGAATTAATTGGCGCCATTAATTTTGGCTGTGGTAAGCGACCCTTCAGCTGTGGTTAGTTAACCCTTTTTTTTTATTTTCTTGCCTATCATTGTCCACCACTTACTTGGTATTCTGGACATTTCAGAGCAAGCGGTTTACAATCGGCCGCGTCCGCTGGATAAAACCAAGACGAAGCTGGTAAAAGATGCGTTGGAAGTGTACGAGCTCGCCCACCGCCTGCAGACTATGGTAAAGGGGAACATCGGGCTTCACTGCTGAGAATAAAATAGAACCAGAGTCCTGAGACAGACCAGAATGGTGAAAGGTCCGAGGGGTAAAACATTTTGGGTGAGGCAGCCGGAACTTAAAGGATAACTATGAGGGGGAGGGGCTTTTCACTCACCTCATAGTTCTAGCCGACCTGCGACAATGAGACTGTCACAGGTCGGCTCAGTAGATCGGGAGGTGAGCGAACACATAGCGGCGTTCGCTCACCTATCGATCCTGTCACGGCTCTCTGCCGTGACAGGGGGAGGGGCTGGATTCCCCCCTCCCCGCTCCGATCCGCCAGCGCTGACATCTTGCGATGTCGCGCAATGTGCAAATCGCGCGACAAACGCGCGATTTGCATATCGCGCAGTGGGAACGGGGCCTAAGGAGAACTATGGGGAAAACCCCTGACCCCATAGTTCTCCTTTTTAATATGTCCAATCTGGAGGAAAGAAGGGAAAGGGGGGACATGACTGAAACCTTCAAAGTAGTAATAAACTCTCAAACTTTTTATCAATAATGAATCCAGCTCATAAAATTATACATGGCCCAGCAAAGTATCTCTTTAAATTTTTGCCCAAGCACGTACAGTCATCATGTTTCCAAACCGCTCCAACTCTCTCAGCTCGGCTTCCCTAAACTTCCTGTCTGGTACAAGATCACAAGTGTCAGCACAGTCTCTAGCAGCTCTCCATTTGCTACCTGGGAGGAGGAGGGAGCGTAGCAGGGAAGTAGCTTGCCTTGCTGTGTCTGTGCAGTTGTGGAGACACACCGCTTAATAGCACACTCAAGGGTAGCTCCATAGGACCCTGTAAGGGAAAGGAGCCACACAGCTTACTAGCACACTCAAGGGTGGCTCCATAGGACCCTGCAAGGGGAAGGAGCCACCCTAAAACAGGATATCAGGGCCAGTGCTCAGGGGACCAGCTGATTCTGCAGGAAACTAAAACTTGTAAACATCGAGGAGCGGCATCCATTGTAAGTGATTTCATCAGCATTAGAAATGAAAGCTACCTTAGCTTTAATATCATTTTGAATACATGAGGGGTGTGAATACTTTTGAGGGGGGCAGGACTTTCAGTATGAAGCTCAGATCAAGAACTCGGGGACATAACCTCGAAGCAGCAGGAGGAAAGTTCAGAAGTATCCCTAGAAAGTATTCTTATGCAGGTAGTTGACGCCTGGAATGGACTTCCAGCAGAGGTAGTGAGTCAGTAAGCGGGTCAGGTGACGACGTCTCTTTAAATACGACCTCGGGTGTTGCTGTAGTAACTGGCTCTTGTTTCTCGTTGCAGCGCACCAGACGGAGGCGTGTCCGGGGCCCCTGGGGGAACTGGTGTGATGCAAAAGACCTGGAGGGACAGACGTTTGAGGTTAGACCGTAGATGAAGGTCCTATTACTTGTGGCTGAGGGGCTGCGGTCTACAATGCTGATGTTTTTTTCTTTATACTATTGAATGGATCATTGTAGCCCGTCACCAAACCCCCGCGCCCCCGAGAGGATCACATCTACAATATTGTATTATGGGCATTTCCCTAAAGTTTGAGTGACAGGTGCTCTTTAATGAACATGATGTTTCTCTCTGTCAGCATCTTTCGGCGGAGGAGGTGGCACAAAGACGGGAGAGGATGAGGAGCCTGAAATGTTCCAGGGGACCGAGACCACCCAAGAGGTACGGAAATCAGAACATGGTCCGATACAGGGACAGTCTTCCTTCCTTGTCGGGGCTCTTTACATTGAGACGTTCATAAGTTCCTCTTAAGGATGCGAACAGGACAATATTCTGTAGTTTATACATTGTGACAAATTTAAAGCTGAACTCCGGCCTTCCCTTCAGTCTTTTATCTGACCTCTGTCCTCCCCTTCAGTCTTCTATCTGACCTCCGTCCTTCCCTTCAGTCTTCTATCTGACCTCCTTCCTTCCCTTCAGTCTTCTATCTGACCTCAGTCCTCCCCTTCAGTCTTCTATCTGACCTCCGTCCTCCCCTTCTGTCTGACCTCCGTCCTCCCCTTCAGTCTTCTATCTGACCTCCGTCCTTCCCTTCAGTCTTCTATCTGACCTCCGGCCTTCCCTTCAGTCTTCTATCTGACCTCTGTCCTCCCCTTCATTCTAATGTCTGACCTCCGTCCTTCCCTACAGTCTTCTATTTGACCTCCGCCCTTCCCTTCAGTCTTCCATCTGACCTCCGCCCTTCCCTTCAGTCTTCTATCTGACCTCCGGCCTTCCCTTCAGTCTTCTATCTGACCTCCGGCCTTCCCTTCAGTCTTCTATCTTTTTTTATTAGATTCTTGCAATCATGGAGGCTCAGCATCACATGTGGGCGTTACCCAGGGTGGTCTGCATGCAAATACAGCCTGCCTAGGTCCGCCCACTCCTCCAGACTGACATCCACCCATCAAGGCATTTTGATATTAGCATAACTCCTTCAATGGAGAAGCCCGCTGGTGGCATCAATGCCTCAGAGGAGTACTGAGGCCGGGTGCTGTCATTATTACATAGGATTTATATAGCGCCAATAGTTTGCGCAGCGCTTTACAATATAAGGAAGACATTACAGTCACAAGATGGTAAGGAGGGCCCTGTCATGGTTTTAGGAAGCTATGTACAGCCCCCTGCCAGCCCCTCCCACCAGCCATGCATTGTATAGAGAAGCACAGAGACCGAGTGAGTCACATGACTGGCATGTAAGAAGATAGCTGCATGCATATAATCATCATATATGAGATATATTACCGTATATATTCTCGAGTATAAGCCGAGATTTTCAGCCCAATTTTTTGGCTGAAAAGTGCCCCCCTCGGCTTATACTCGAGTCAGCGCCAGCGCGTCTTCTTACTTACCTCGCCGAGCGTCGCGTC
>NW_017306577.1:1125007-1143094 GCF_000935625.1 Nanorana parkeri
CGAGAGGAGCTCCAGGTGGGGTTGTAATTATCGGGCAGGCACCTCTAAGCCAGCTAAATTAGGACCCCACCTGGAGCTCCTCCCACTGGACCAGCGCGCCGCTGACTCGTCCCTGCTCCAGCACAGTGAATCACAGTAAGGCCCCGTTCCCACTGCGCGATATGCAAATCGCGCGTTTGTCGCGCGATTTGCATATTGCGAGATTTGCCGCGCGATGTCGCGTTCAAGCTTGCATCGCGGCTAGATCCGCTCCAAAAAGGGTCCTGCTGTAGCGACACACGACCCGCGACAGCAGGACCCTTTGCCCCATTGGATTGCATTGGAGCGCGATATCGCGCGGTAATTTGCCGCGATATCGCGGGAATTACCGCGCGATAAATCGCTCAATGTGAATGGGGTCTAAGTGAGGGGAGATTTTGGGGGATTTATTACGGTAACCAATTATGTATTGTCTGCACTGTATTAGCAGTATATACTCTATATGGATTACATACTGCTAATACAGTGCAGACAATACATAATAACATGAATGTATTAAATGATCTGTATGTAGCCCTGTACTAGGGATCATTTAACCCATTCATGTTAGCAGAGGATCATTGTAAATGTATTGTTGCAGGCACTCTATATGTACATGTACTATATACTATATATAGAATGCACTGAACAATAGATTTACAATTATCCTCTGCTAATATGAATGGGTTAAATGATCCGTAGTACATGATATGTAGCCCTGTACCCCCTTTTCCACTTACAGAGCTAGGTTATTTTTCTTTTAAATAAATATTCATGTAATTTTATTGGTATCTATCTACCAGTAGCTGCCTCATTTCCCTCCCTCGGCTTATATTCGGGTCAATACTTTTTCCCAGTTTTTTGTGGTAAAATTAGGTACCTCGGCTTATATTCGGGACGGCTTATACTCGAGTATATGCGGTATTTTAGATTGTTGCTCTTAACACGCAATACTCTTTTATTACCAGCACATTTGACCCGTTCCAGCTCATCCCCTGCCTTGACTTTACTGAAGAGAAACAGGTAACAAACATTTCATCATTTCTTTTATATGTTTCCAACTGTGTTCTGTATTCTTTTTTAAATTAAAGGTAAGTCTACATAAAATAAATGTCATCTTTTAGCATTGAGTTGTCACTCCCTTGAGTCAGTATATTAAAATCTCTGTAAATACCATTTGCACAGTGGCGGAAACTTCCAGGGTCGCAGAGGTGGCGACCGGGCCCTGGAGTTCCGCCACTTGGAGGGGGCCCAGGACAGGAGGAAGGGGCCCCGGGTGACCGCTGATTACCAGGATATTTATTTTTTGATTGAAAAATATACTTTATTAATGTAATAAAATCTACAAAAACAAGCTTTACAATCGGGGTACATTCTACCTCGTACTGCGACGCAGCGCATAAACACCACATAGCAATACAGCCCAATCACACAATAAATTACAATCGCACTGCGGCGAGATGCCTGACGTGTAGCGCAAGACAAGAGTCCTGAGCCCTCCACGTCATTCATGACACCGCATTACCCCGTACTGAGTCTGTGGTCTGTAGGATCCACATCAAATACCTTAAAGGAGAACTATGGGGTTAAGTCTTTTCCCCATAGTTCTCCTTAGGGTAACGGGAGGACACAAACTAGCGTCCTCCCGTCACCCAAAGCTCAGTATACCGCGAGCTACAGCTCTCTATATACTGAGACGCCGCAGCCGGAGCGGATCCCGACAATTCTGTCAGAATCCGCCCAGCTGCGTGACTGACAGCTGGCTCTGCCTATCTAGAGGCAGAGCCAGCTGTACCCGCCCCCTGCGCCAGTCAGCGCTGGTGGATCGGAGCGGGGAGGGGGGAATCCAGCCCCTCCCGTCACGGCAGAGAGCCGTGACAGGATCGAGAGGTGAGCGAACGCCTCATGGGACTTGTAGTTGTACTTCCATGGGACTTGTAGTTCCAAAACAGCTGGAGTGCCAATGTTCGCCACCACTGACTTAGAATAAAAGAAAGAAAACTTTCCTGCGCGTGAAAAAAGGGAATCTGGATTTATTTAAGTGTTTATCCAGCCAAAAACAACATGTATGTGCTTTATATATATTGTGTCTAATGAATGTTAATGTTCCAAGTCCATTCTGTGTTTCCTTTATAACCATCAGGCTCCCTTCCGAGTGAAGATCTCAGCGGAGGCCATGCTAATACTGGATTTGGTAAGTATAAAATGTTAATCCGTATATGATCTAATCACATAGACCTGGGGTGAGCAAACTCCACCCCTCCAGCTGTGGTGCAACTACAAATCCCATGAGGCATTGCAAGACTCTTGACAGCCACCAGCATGACTCCCAGAGGCAGATGCATGATGGGGTTTGTAGTTGGAAGGTCGCAGTTTGCACACCCCTGGTATAGACCGTGTCACTGATTTGTTGTTCTCTGTCAAAGCACGCGCACATCTCCTTGGCGGAAGTCATAGGCCTATTGGGAGGAAGGTATTCAGAAGAAGAGCGTATCGTAGAAGTAAGTTGCTTTCTATTTTATTTTTAAACACCTAACTAATTGTTTACCAGTATGTAAGGGGATTTTCTATTTTTGTATATTATTGTAATACACTCCTTGTATGAAGCACGTGCAGGATTTCACAGTTTGTTTGCAGTGTTATAAAGGGAATTGCACAGTGTTTGCATTGAAAAAAAGTCAATAGGTCTTTAAGCTAAATCACTTACAATGGATGCCGCTCCTTGATGTCTATAAGTTGTAGTTTCCTTCAGAATCAGATGGTCTCCTGAGCACTGGCCCTGACTTCCTGCTATAGGATGGCTCCTTACCCTTGTGGGGTCCTATGGAGCCACCCTTGTGTGTGCCACACACACAGCAACACAAGGCACAATGCTCCCCTCTGCTCTCCACCCCGCTCCACCTACCTCCCATGTAGCAAATGAAGAGGCAAGACACTGCCCTCCTCCCTGCTCCAGACTAGTAGATGGGGAGCGGCTGCAGGCTCTGGTCTCCCTTCTGATCTTGTACTCAAGAGGACGTTCAGGGAAGCCGAGCTGAGAGAGAGTTGGATCTGTTCTGAAACATGATGACTGTTAGTGCTTCAGCAAAAATATAAAGAAATACTTTGCTGGGCCATGTACATTTGTTTGATTCATTATGAGGAAAAAAAAAGGAGAGTTTAATATGACTTTTAGTTTTACTTCAAAGCTGAAATCCGGGTTTAACCATTATTATCTAAGTACAAGAGCTTCCTGTAATAAAGACCGGTCACTGCCGCTCTCTCTCCTTGTACAGGGTCGCTGGTCTTGTCTCCGCCCCCTCCTGTAATAAAGACCGGTCACTGCCGCTCTCTCTCCTTGTGCAGGGTGACTGGTCTAGTCTCCGCCCCCTCCTGTAATAAGGACCGTGTCACTGATGTTCTCTCTCCTTGTGCATGGTCACTGGTCTTGTCTCCGCCCCCCCTTCATGTTGCTTCCTGTAGTGGGTGGAGCCTGCTGGGTCCCTCCTACAGCTCTGCTCTCGGCAGGCTATGTACAGCACAGTGATGATATCACTGCTAGTTTTAGGACATTTCTACCCTTTGTTGCTATTCATGAATATATTTTAATATAAAGATTTTGTGCCACATTAAGCCTTAAAAAAAATCATGTCACTGTCATGAACACGGAGTTGTATAATCCGCAATAACAGGATACAGAAGGAGAGAGATCCCGGCCCGCACAGACTCACAGTTTTTACATCTTCTTCTCCCCAGATCTGGGCCGCAGAGCCATGTAACAGCCTCAGTACCGGGCTACAGTGTGAAATGGACCCAGTCTCTCAGACTCAGGCTTCGGAAGCCCTGTCACTGAGCGGCTACAATGTCATCGGCTGGTACCACTCTCATCCTGCATTCGACCCCAACCCGTCCATCAGAGATATCGACACCCAGGCCAAGTACCAGGTACGTTACAGGTTCCATATGTGTAATCAGGAAAACAGCACCGAGTGAGATCATTACGTGGGCTGCAGATCCTACGGACGTCCAGTCAGAGACCTGCCTTCCTCTGATCTCCCTGTAGGGAGAAGCCGTCCGTGTATGTATGGCGGGGTCTGCATGTCGGGAGGTGCGATGAAGCTCGGTGGTGGGTGGAGCCAGGAACTCTGTATATTCATTATAATGTATTTCCTGTTTGTTCAGAGTTATTTCTCTCGCGGAGGAGCAAAGTTTTTGGGGATGATCATCAGTCCGTATAACCGCAGTAACCCCCTGCCGCAGTCGCAGCTGACCTGCCTGGTGATCAGCGACGATGTGAGTGAGGACGGCTCGTACAGTAAGTACATCACTTGAAGCTGAACTCTCCGGCAAAGCGCTAAATACACAGATGAAATACTATTCATTAGAGGTGCACCGAAATGGAAATTTTAAAAACGAAACCGAAATAAAAAAAAATGTCAGGCCGAAACCGATACCGAAAATGTTTTTTATTTTTTCATTTTTTTTTTATATTTTATTTTTTATAAACTTTTTAATTTTTTTATATTAATTCAGTTTTTATTAAATATTTTTATTTTTTACTTTACTTTTAGGGGCTTCGGGGAAATATTGGGGGGCTAAACAGACCCCTGATATTCCCCTTTTAAAATAGAAAAAGAGATTGAGAACACAAAGATCTCAGAGACACAGAGTCCTCAATCTCTTTTTCTGTGTCCCCTGTTAGCAATGAACAGGAATCCTCTATACTGAGTGTTCCTGATCATTGATAACATGAGAACATTGTTTGTTTACTATAACTACAATCATGAATGAACAGGAAGTGATGTAGATGTGATGTAGATCACTTCCCATTCATTCATAATTGAGGATATAGTTAACATACTCTGTCCTCAATTATGTACACACACTCAGCGATCACTGATCAGTGACGGCTTGTACCCGCTCTCCTCTCTGACACGCTGTCACAGGAGGCTGAGCGAGCGGTGTAGAGAGGAAAGCCCAGCCTCCTGTGACAGTGCTGTCTCCGCCCCCACACCGCTCTGCCGGACTGTGATAGGCGGCAGAGCGGTGTGGGAGGAGACGCCGGCCGCTCACAGCGCTCTCCTCCTGCAGCGCTCGGCCGGCTGTCACTTTCTTTTCTCCCCGCTGGAACACAGAGCAGCGGGGAGAAAAGAAAGCAGGGATGCGCCGATGTATCGGCCAAAACATGGCTCTTTCGGCATTATTCCAAAAGTGCCATTTTCGGCCGATATGTTTCGGCGCCGATATATCGGTGCATCCCTACTATTCATATATGGGAGCAGTATTACCTCCAGTCCTGAGATTTTTACAGCTCTGCCACGCAGCATAGCCCTGTCTAGCAGCGCAGGGGACTTGATCTTTCTCTGCTGCGGTTTCACTTTAACATACAGGTCCCCTCTCTACCCTCTGTGACATGACAGTGAAAGGAGAAGCAGCAGACCGATGAGATCGTCTCTCTACTCTCTTCACCCATCAGCACGCGTCTTGAACTGCAGCACACCTGTTTGGCTTCTTGTGCTGCTCCTGCCTTCTCTGAGCCCTGCTGTAGAGTAAACCGCAAGGGGCTGATACCCAGTCAAATTCAAGTACTTGCACTGCTTGCATTAAAAAAAAAAAAGGGAATGACTGCAGACTCACACATGTAGTTCTCTCGCATATTCCTGCAAAAGTAATGCAATGTTTTTTTTCCTCCCCTTAAAGGAATGCCATACAGGTTTGATGTGGAGCTCATGTCTGGTCAGCCGAGCTGGGAGGTCATATTTGAGAAGACGAGGTGGATTATCGAGAAGTATCGCCTGTCTCACAGGTATGCGAATTTCAGGTTCATTCCATCCTCAGTGCACCCCAATCATTCTCAGGCAGCAGGCCTAGGAGGATCCGACAATCCACAGCAACCCTTCCCTAGGTCGGAGGCTCCCACTGCTTCAGCAGGGCTAAATGTACAAAAAACTGCATGTTCCGGGCGTCGGGCAATAGGGATTCGCTCCATAAGACGCGCACACATTTTCCCCCTGCCTTTGGGCCTTAGGGTGCGTCTTATGGAGCGAAAAATAAGGTAAATACAATGTTGCTGCATTTACTTATTTTGCAATAGGTGGACCGAACCTTTAACCCCTTCGTGACGGGAGACGTACACTGTACGTGACGAGTTAAATTATATATAAATATATTTTTATGCTATAATTAATATAAAAAAATTCTAAAAAAAACTAATAATCAAAACTTGTGAAAAAAAGTGTTTTCTTCTAGTTTTATTTCCTCCATTTTTTTTTATTTTATTCAAACTAAGTGAGGCGTTAGGTACACATGTTTGATTATAATTATATAGCCCCATCTGTCCTCTAAAAAACAATATATAATATGTGTGGGTACATTTAGTAAGAAAGTATATTACTGACGTGGAAGAATCACACAGCAAAAATGTAAAAAGTCTGTCAGTCATTTATGAACAGAAACGGAAAATGAGCTCAGTCATGAAGGGGTTAATTAGATCACATGTACAGGTAGATACAAAATAAAAAATGTGCTTTTTACCAAGGTAACAACATGTGAGCGATGTGCGGCCAGCAGCGCTCGCACTGCCGCGGCGTCACCTATGTAATATGTTAATTCTGGAGTTTGAACAGAAGATCCGGGATAATGTAATTAATTCCCATTATATCTGACCTGTTCATAAATACTAAATCAATCCCGTAGTCTAATTATATTTCCCTTCACACATCGACTTATTAACCGAAAGCGCTTAATTGGCCGCCTGCTGCAGATCGATGAGTCAGCGTGCGGTTTTAATGGGATATTGGATTGGAGGAGCAGGCTTTGATCGGGACTTGTTGTGATAGGGTTCCATCACGGCGCGGCAGACAGAGGTGATTATTGATCGTTGTACTTCCTGAACACACACCTCGTTCTTCTTCTCTTTGCGCTCAAGAACATTTCCCACTAACTACCCTTTTGGGGTCTATTTAGAAGGGAAGCTGCAATTTCCCCGACCGCTCCGGCTCTTTATTAATCCGTCCCGGGCGATCTCTGCGGCCGCTCACCGTATTGTGACGGAAGCGAAGATGATTCGGTTTGTAGTTGGACGTCCTGAGCTCGTAAAGACTTCCTGCTTTATTTATTTATTGTTTGCTGATGATTCACAGCACCCGGAACCAAGAAAGAGCCAATAAAGGCCACTCTGTCCCCAAAATAACATTTTAAAGGAGAACTATGGGGTTAAGTCTTTTCCCCATAAATATATTAAATTATACCCGCTGCCCGCACCTCTGAACGCTGTTCTAATGCAGGCGTGGGCAAACCCCCGGCCCTCCAGTTGTTCTGGAACTACAAATCTCATGATTTTCACAGCCACTGGCATGGCTCCCAGAGTCAGATGCATCATGGGGTTTGTAGTTTCACCACAGCTGGAGGGCCGGAGTTTGCACAGCGCTGTTCTAATGCAAAGAACTGGACACCTGAACACTGAACTCCAGGCAGGTATAAAAGACACATTACTGCAGATCTGAATTCCATTATACTATACATCCTCCAGTGAGGGACACTAGGTCCTTCAGGATTGTAAGACCGTTGGGTTATACTGTCACCTACAGGAGAAAGACGATAAGAACTCCTGTGTCCCTCAATGGATTCTGAGAAAAGGATTTTACGTTGAGTACAAAAATCCTATTTTCTCTGTTACCCATTAACAGGGACACAGGAATTCTTAGACCGTTTGGTTATGCTGTCACCTACAGTAAAAAGACAATCTAAGAAATCCTGTGTCCCGCAATGGATTCCAAGTAAAGGATTTTACGGTGAGTGCAAAAATCCTATTTTCTCTGTTGCCCATTAACAGGGACACAGGAATTCGTAGGATTCCTAGACTGTTGGGTTATACTGTCACCTACAGGAAAAAGACAATCTAAGAACTCCTGTGTCCCTCAAGGGATTACAAAAAAAGGATTTTACGGGGAGCACAAAAATCCTATTTGCTCTGTTACCCATTAACAGGGACACAGGAATTCGTAGGATTCTTAGTCTGCCGGGTTATTACGTCAGCTACAGGAGAAAGATGATCTGCGAACTCCTGTGTCCATCAATGGATTCCAAGAAAAGGATTTCACAGTGAGTGCATTGAGGGACACAGGAATTCTAAAAAATTCTTAGACTGCCTTTCTCCTGTGTGGAGCAGTCTTAGAACTCCAAGAATTTATTTGTCCCTTCAATGGACTTCAAGACAAGGATTTTACGGTGAGTATAGAAATCCTATTTTTTATATATATATATGTATATATTGTGGCAATGTAAGCCAATACCACGGTGTTAGGTGGCCTCAAAGTCACCCAGGGTTCTCAGCCAGAGGGGCTGAGTGGCTCCAGGAAGACAGTACGTGTACCAGGAGAGAACTGCCTTTTCAGTTATTTCCAGGTTTTCTGGATCATAGTTGGGATCCTGGAGCCAGGAGATTTCTTAGAGCTCTGGGTGGGATGAAATCTCCATTCCTGGGTCCATGCTTTGGTGGTGACCAGCACCTGATTGTGCACCTGTGTACATCCTTCATGAAGAGTGTGCTGGGATGTGTTCAGGGCCCCACCTGTGAGTCAGGAGAGCTCATGTCTTGAAGCTGTGGAAAGCTACCGAGCGAAGCTAAAAGACTGTCTTATGGTGCTGTTTCAAGCTATTTTGTGTTTGCCCTTTTAATAAACTGCATTCTACTTGATTTACCTGGACTACAGTGGAGTGTCCTTGTTACAATATATATATATATAGAGAGAGAGAGAGAGAGAGAGAGAGAGAGAGAGAGAGAGAGAGAGATGTGTATTTAGCTGTTTGCCTGGAGTTGAGCTTTAGAGTCTCTTCATTAAGCAACCCCTTAGGAGTGTCAGTTTCCTGATCCCTCACTGTGCTCAGTGGCATCTCCCACCAAGTCCTATGTCACCACTCTGTCCTATAGCAATGTAGGGACAGAGGGAGGAACCAATTAGCCCAGCGGAGGGGGACCAGGAGATGGAGCCTCAGGTCCATGTCGATATCTGCAGAGACACTGGGCGGCGATTTATTTTCTTTGTGGCATCGTTGAGCAGCACTGGCGGCAGGACACGGGGTCAGTATGTACAGTCTTCTGTGTGTGGAGCGACTGTTGCCTTCATTTCAATGGCGGGTGGTTAGGGAAGAAGTCTCTGCAAGGACTTTAGTTGGCTCATTTCATTCTACATTGCAACTTTCAAAGCCTGTAAAAATGAATAATATTATCCGTATAAATAAGTCTGAATATGATGGGGGGGTTTTTTCTGTCTTTTCCGAGTAGCAGCGTTCCGATGAACAAAAGGTTCCGCCAAGACAGCGATCTGACGTGCTTGGAGAAGGTGCGTTTTATTACTTGTGTGGACAATCTCTCACCGTGTGTTTGTGTCCGTGTGCGTGTTTGTGTCCGGGCGCGCGTCCGCACGCGTGTGTGTCAATGTGTGTGTCCATGTGTTTGTGTGTGTGCCCGGGTGTGTGTCCATGTGTTTGTGTGTGCCCGTGTGGGTGTCCATGTGTGTGTGTCTGTGTGTTTGTGTGCCCGGGTGTGTGTGTTTGTGTCTGGGTGTGTGTCCATGTGTTTGTGTGTGCGTCCATGTGTTTGTGTGTGCCCGGATGTGTGTGTCCATGTGTCTGTGTGTTTGTGTGTCCATGTGTTTGTGTGTGTGCCCAGGTGTGTGTGTTTGTGTCTGGGTGTGTGTCCATGTGTTTGTGTGTGCCCGTGTGTGTGTCCATGTGTTTGTGTGTGCCCGTGTGGGTGTCCATGTGTTTGTGTGTGTGCCCGGGTGTATGTGTTTGTGTGTGTGCCCGGGTGTGTCCAAAGACCAAACAGACTTGTCATTTTCCAGCACTAGATCTTCTATTTCAGCCTTCGTTCAGTCCCATCAAGTTGAACAGAAAAAAAAAAAAGGGAAGGAGCGCAACTGACTGGCACAGGGTGTAGGGATGGGAACGATCAGGGACAAAGATAAGGTATTGGCACTTACGTGTGATGGAAAGAGGGGGCACAAGGGTGGTGTATACTTCCGATGGGGTCGTGGGGGTCTCGCCGTATGGGTTAGGAGTAGGGATGCACCGATACTTTTCGAGTACCAGTGCAGATACTTGGGCATTCTCATGAGAACTCCCAGGGTGGCAGCGGTCGCAGCTGGGACCTGGCTCTGGTGCTTCACCACTGTCCTGAAATCATTAGTCTGTATTGTTTTAGAAAAACTGTCACATGACAATAAATATGAACGTATCAGTACCTGTGAGGACTTGGACAATTATCAGTACTCGTAAATCTGGTATCTGTGCATCACTTATATATATTTATACAAACAAAATCATGCGTTATAACAGAGATGTACAAATCCAGGGAGCTCCGTGTGCTCCTTACACATGACAGCGGCCTCCTAATTTAGAATTGTTCTCTAGTCTAGTCCTGGAGCCCCAAAAAGTATCTGTACTTGTACGGAGTACGGTGCTTGGCATTGGTGCTTCCCTAGTTAGGAGGCGTCACAGGGGTTGGCGTGCTGTCTCATCCCTTGCGTGGACTACCGTTTGGAATCCGATGCGGGAAGGAGGGAACAATTGTTTACAATTTCTGCACATGTGTGTAACGGGATGTTAACTCTTTAGGCCCCATTCACACTAAGCGACATACCTTTTGCAGCGGACCCGCTCGGCCGGGATAGCGCGACTGTTCGGGGCGACGATCTAGCGACGGTAGCTTCACCGTCGGGCTCCATTAAAAAATAGAAAAATCGCGGAAAATCCGCTGGAGCGACAGCGACATGGAGCTAAGACAGCTCCATTGAATAGCATTGGCCGGCGACTTCTCGCGATATCCTGCGACAAAAATGCGAGCTATCGCGCTGTCAATCGTTTAGTGTGAATGGGGCCTTGCTCACCATGAGGTTTGGTGTGTGGCGCTATCAATGTGGAAAGGAGTCCTGTGCCGGATCGGAGGCGTAGCGGCGAAGCACGTTCTGTTCCTGATGGTTTGCCAATACCTCATCTTTGATCCCGTCCTTCCCGTCCTTCCCGTTCCCATCCTTACACCCTGCGCCAGTCAGTTGGGCGCCTTCCTTTTTTTTTTTTCTGTTCAACTTCACACACTTAGACACCCCGGCCTAACAATATCAGTTATATAACACACCACCTTAGGATTGCGCTAACATATCATCCTTCAGTTCGACGTTCAGTCATATCAGTGAGATGTTCATTACAGGTTCTCTTTGCTTTTGTCGCAGCTCCTGACGTGTCTGCGGCGGACGCTGGTGAACGCAGCCTGTTCAGCGTTTGCTGATGAATTCCTCAGCCGCATAGAAGATTATTTCCTCTCCAGCTACACAAGCAATAAAGACGTAGAGGATGTGGGCGGGGCTCTGGCAGTGGCTGCCGAAATAGAGACGGAGGCCTCCACCTCGGATCCGCCAACCGATGGCTGAAGAAAATGGTTAGTGACAATGTAAAACCTGTAAATATGAACGTTTCAGGTTGAACCTTCTTATCACCCTCTACCTGGAATCTCCGGATCTTCTATAAACCTTTCACGTTCCGCAGCAGTAATATCAGCCCGACAGATCGCGTTCACCCCTTCGTAATTCCTGCTTCCGAAAAGCATGAGGCGGAGACTGACTGCACGGGTCACTGAATCATGACGTCACGGCGGCCATCTTGGAACGACAGACGGATGTCACCGTTTTCTGCTCCTCGGATACAATACAATGTTTTTAACTGTTCAGCAAACATCCCGAAAAACATTTTTAGAAGAGGATTGCTTTTTTTTCTGTATAGTTTTTGGGATATCTTTTAGTTTGTTGAACTTTTAGGTCGGTTTTAACATACACGTTACCAATCAACCCAACAGTGCATTGTACTGCTATAACTTTTAGGACCCATTCACACCACATCCAGATCATCTGCAGACCAGAGCAGATTGTTTCCTAACCCAAAATGCATCCTAATGTATCCCTATGCTATTTCTGGCCTCTGTTCACACCAGCGCAGTCCGTTCCAGACCAGAAAAATACTGCAGGTCTCATTTTGTCCGGTCTGGAACGCACTGGAACTGCAGACAGGTTCACACCAGATCTGTTCTGGAAAATGGTGTGAACCTGCCCTTAAATGGCAGCCTAATGCACCTTGCAAATGCACGCCAATGTATGTTCATTGCAGCAAGTAGGGTTGCCACCTGTCCAGGATTCACCCGGACAGTCCGGGTTTTGAATGCTGTGTCCGGGTTTCATGGCAGCTGAAACCCGGACACATGATATCAGGCAGACGGGGGCAACCAAAATCAAGATAGGGGCTACGGGCCCCCCCACTGAAAATAGTCTCAACTGTGATATTTACATATGAATGGCTGGCGGTTTTACATATGCATAAGCCACGACTCATTCTCCCCCCAAAAATGTCCGTGCGTCACTAGGAGTGTGTTAGGGTTTCGCTTGAAGAAAAGGTGGCAACCCTAGCAGCAAGCCACAAGAGATTGATGGAAAGCACCTCTGCGTCGTGGTGCAGTGCGTTAGCCATTCACTGTTACCATCAAAAATGTTTTTTCTATGGATTCACTGTGGGGGAAAGTTCTATTGGCACTCTGCTCCAGAGCCGTACCCGGCTTCCTCCTTGGGCCATTGCTCTTCCTTTGAGCCAGTTGTTTACACCCCCCTTGGGGGCACATCATAGAGGCAGGCTAGGCTTGCATATCATTGGGTGAGAGCCGCTCAGTCCTAGATTAATGCCCCCTGATAGAGGGAGAAGGGGAAGCTCCTGTGACATCACCGCTGTGGCTGGAAGATTGCAGGAATGAGGTTTTAAGGTTTGTATATGTTGTAATGTGGGGGATTGTCGGAGATGGGTGCTTGGGGGTAATGGCTGCCATTCCACTTTAACACAATGCGCGGAATACTGCATATTGCATGTGTGTGGTAATGCGCAGCAATGCACTAGAGATGTGTAAAGAGAACTTAACCCCTTCGCTGTCGAGGCCTTTTTTGTTTGTTTTATACACACGATATAATCCATATTTTAGGACTGAAAATTACTTCCAACCCCCAAAACATGATATATTTTCTGAAGGCCAACAACCTGTAGAATAAAATGGCGGCAGTTGCAAATATTGGCTCTTTATCATACTCAAACAATGTAGTGAAACACGCACTTAAGTTAATTTTAGTGCGTCCGTGAAACAGAGACAAAATTCAGTACCCCAAAAAGTCCATACACCACGCTTTAAAAGCCCCAACAAAGGTAATCAGAGTCCATTTACAGGGCTGTGCTGCCAATGACGTACTATTTACGCCCGTGGTCGCGAAGGGGTTAAAGTGACATTAAACCCTCAGATTTTTTAACATAAAACAATAGTGTAATGTGCGCCTTACTGTAATCCATCGTAGTTTCCCTTCTCTTTGTTGCTCTTCCTTTTAAATCCTCATGTCTTCTCATGCTGGGCAGAACTTCTGTTTTGCAGCAGACTGCCTTGTCTCTAGAATGGATACATGGTATCTGTGTGTAGGGTTGTATAGGTTCACAACCTGAGCCAGCACTACAGGAAGAGGCACTCAGCTGCAAAGGGAAGTTCTCCCCCAGCATGAGAAGACATGAGGATTTAAAAGGAAGAGCAGCAAAGAGAAGGGAAACAACCATGGATTCCAGTAAGGCGCACATTACAGTATTGGTTTATGTTAAAAAATCTGAGGATTTAATGTCACTTTAAATCTTAAAAATACATTAAAGTCCCTGAACTATGAACAACAATGTGTCTTATTTGTGTGTCACTCGGCTGTAGATCCTCCAATCATCTCTGAATTGGTGCCGACACTGTCCTTCCTTCTGGAGGGGGGCTACGTCTGTTCCCCATGGTCCCTGTGTGTGTTGTAAAGTAGTCACCGCTCCAAGCTCACTCCCATGATGGACTACAATCTCAGGTTTAGGCCTGGTTCACACCTGTACGTTTTGTAGCGCGTTCAACGCTCTACGAACGCTCAAACATGAAAATCCCATTGTTTCCTATGGGTATGGCTCACACCTTGCCGTATTTCAGGCCGTATGAACGCGCTACAAAACGCCCTACGCCTGAAAAGGTACAGGAGCTTCTTTGCGGCGTTTTTGTCGCGCGTTTCCATTGGGATACAGCCAAGTAGCCCTCGGAAACGCGCGTTTTTTTTTACCGTGAATCGCAGTAGAAACGCGCAACAAACGCGCATATTCAATACGCCTAGGTGTGAACAGAGCCTTAAGGTGCCCATACACTTTACAACCATCGCAAGACCATAGTCTTGCGATGGTTGTAAAGTTATTTTAAAAAACGTACGATCTGCCTATCTTGGACAGGCAGATGGTACTTGCGATCATCGCAAACCGCGCCCACCTTAGGGGCGGGCTTCCGATGACCGCAATGCTGAACGGGCAGTGTGCCCGTGCGGCATTGATCTTATGATCATGCTAAAAGCCAGGCTGGTTTTCTAGCGTGCTCCTTAGACAAAAGACGTGCGACCGTACAGTAGAAACGGTCGCACGTCTTCATTCACACTGCGCGATTCTCGTACGAGAATCGTGCAGTGTATGGGCACCTTTAGTTTACTGATTTGTATTGAGATTGTAGTCCATCCCGGGAGCGAGCTTGGAGCGGTGACTACTTTACAACACACGGGGACCATGGGGAACAGACGTAGCCCCCCTCCAGAAGGAAGGACAGTGTCAGCACCAATTCAGAGATGATTGGAGGATCTACAGCCGAGTGATACACAAATAAGATACATTGTTGTTCATAGTTCAGGGACTGGAATGTATTTGTAAGATCTTGGTGCCCTATTACTGCGACGGCCTTATAGCTGACAGAGAACTACAACCCCCTAAAAAGCTGGCAGTGTCTGCTGGGATTTCTAGTTTCCTAGCAGCCAGACTCTTTGTGCTCAGATTTTTTTTTTTCTTACCCTTCAGCCGGAGAAACTAATTACATTGAACATAATTCTTTAATTAGGGAAGGAAATCCAATCTCGCAGGCCCCCGTACCCCCGCACTCGTACCGTGTTATTGATTTAAATATAATGGGCTGTAATTTACCTGCTACCAGCTGCTCATCCACCTTCTGCCAAATACAAACGTCGGTCAATACTCGTTCCAGAAATAATTTGAGACAAGAATGGCTCATCCGCCGCCGTCCTGTGTTGTCAGATCATGAGAGGTACGCGCACGCCGGTGTCCGCAGAGAGCCCGCGTTGTGTCTCCGGCACTTTTAGATTTGCCCCGTGAAGGGGGTGGAATAGGCATACGGCATTTCCCCTGCGGCAAACAACAATAAACTATATACAGGTGCACATAATGCTTTGCACACCTGCGCTCACCACTGAGACGGTCTGTAATTCCACCTCAGAGGCGGTGCATAAACCAACGTCCGTATACCGAAAGGCTAATCTCGCAGTGTATATGCCAACGATGTGTATTTATTAATAAAATGTCCGTTTTGAAGACTCCCGTCTATGTTGATAATGGCGGCGGCATGAAAGTAGGTGAGAAATGGGCGGACCCTGTTCAAACATGAGAAGGTTTGTGGAGCAGACCCTCTCAGCCAATAGGATTGCAGATTGAAGCACTCTCACCTGGTTCTAGCCCCAGCTTTGCAAACAGAGAAAGGTTTGAAGGATGTCTAAAGTACTGATGGAAATAATGACCATAGCATTTGAAGTGGCGGTGCAGCAATTAGGCTGCTCCTGAACTGCAGTTACCCTCCGCCTGCTGGGGAACCTTTGCGTGAAAACAAAATGGAGAAGAAAATTAGAGAGCCACAAAAGGAGGTTCAATGCAAGTTAATCATCTTTTTATGAATAAAAAAAAAAAAATTGGGTATCCAACACGTTTCAGGAGCAGCAATCCCACTTCTTCAGGGTGTATAGAGCAGCTGCTGCAGCGTCAGTCAGTCAGTGTGGACGTGCAGTTCCATTTGAACGGCCTCAATGAGATGACTCTGGGCTGCAGCTATCCACTGTGCGGCCATCTTTAATCTCCTCCCGATGCCGCATGCTGGATTGCTGCAAGGCAAGACTATTCAAAAGGAAGTGTTGACTACCAATCATTTAATAACACAACAAACCTCTTCAGCTCATCATTTTTGGCTCTTAGAATTGACATTTGCTCTACAAAAATGCTCACCGTATATGAATGATACCGGTTCACACCATAAAGTGCTCTGGATCGCATTCCGGACGGCTTCCTGCGTTCAGGGGCGGGAGGGTCGCGTGGTGGTGCATTAAAGTAAATGGCACCGCAGCCATGCCCGCAGTGGACACTAGCATGCAGGGTATCGCACCCCAGCTCAGGGTATAACCCCTCCTATTGCTAGTATGCCTCAGTTTAGTAGTCAAGCAGTACCTAGAGTAGGATTATAAACAGAGGCGCGGGACCTGTCCATCTCAACAGACTCCAAGAAGAGGATTTTTTTCAATCGATACTAAAATTCTGTTTTTTTCCAGCACTTTTTTTTCCCCCCCTTAGGACTCTTCTATACATCTCTACTAGAGCCACTCTCCTCAATTGCAGCTATCTGACACGACCATTCTCAGCCTGGCTTTTATGCCTGGTTCACACCTGAACGTTTTGTAGCGCGTTCAACGCACGCTCTACAAAACGCTCAAACATCTAAATCCCATTGTAGTCAATGGGTCTGGTTCACACCTTGCCGTATTTCCGCCCGTGATACAAAACGGCCTACGCCCAAAGAAGTACATGTACTTCTTTGGGACGTTTTGGTCTCGCGTTTCCATTGGCATACAGCCAAGTAGCCCACGGAAACGCACGTTTGTCGCGTTTTTTTTAACCGCGAATCGCGGTTAAAACGTGCGACGCTAACCGCGCGACAAACGTGCATATTCAATACGCCTAGGTGTGAACCCAGCCTACGAGTACCGTATCCACACCCGACTGGAAGTTGCCGGGCTAGCCTTTGGGCACTGGGTTCCATGCAAGGCGCTTTCCAGACTCCGTTCTGGTCAAAAGATAGCCGCAGAGCGCTTTTCAGGCCCAGAGCTGTTGGCATTGGCTCAGCGCTTGCCCTGTCTCACTCAGTGAGTAGGCAGATCGGGCTGAGCACCGGGAGCCATCTCAGCACATTTAAAATTCCTCTGGTTTCCACTCCGGAAGGTTGTAAAACTGAGAGCTGAAGCCCTGACATCATGTGCCGGGTGGACCAATAGGTTTCTTAAATTTTTGTCCACACTGGAATTTTTAATTCATTAAATTCAATATAAAATAGAAAAATATATTTTATTATTAGCTCTGTTAATAAACCGCATTGGATACTAAATGTCGTTTGATATTGAAAAAATATAAATAAGGGCGCCCCAAACATAGACAACATAGTGTTAGCTTTCCTCATCAGAAGATGTATAACAGTCTAACCCTAAAATCCCTTTGCTCCTCCCATCGGTGGGCATGTCTCCTCCTCCTGCCGCCTCCTCCATCTTGTTTCCAGGGCTGACGACGTTTTGCTCTGGGTGGTCTGAAAGCAAAATATCTTTGAGCTTTTTTGCCGTCTCCCCGCCGGTGTTATAAGCCGATCTTCCCCAGATGTGTCTCGGATTGGATTTGGCATTGTTGAAGATGAGAGGTGCATCCTGGACTTGAGGATCGATACAGGTCAGAGCAGGAGGCGATGGTGGTGATGGCTTATTAACCCTTTCCTGTGGCGTTTCCTCCTCGGAATCACTTCCGTCTTCCTCCTTTGCTCTCTCTGAGAGAACAGGCGTGCACAGTATTTTCCCGCCAGTGGTTTCATCTGAAAAGAAAAGTGTGAGCCTTCAGATGGTTATATGATGGCGGAATGCCACCAATTTGTTCATTGACAACACTTGTTTCAATTGTATTTATTAGAACCTGTACCTAAAGCCCAATTCGGGGCTCATCCTACCTCGCCTATGGAGCTTTAAAAGGAGAACTATGGGGTTAGGGCTTTTCAACATAGTTCTCCTTAGGGTAACGGGAGGACACAAACTAGCGTCAGGATATATATATATATATATGTGTGTGTGTGTGTGTATATGTATGTATGTGTGTGTATATATATATATATATATATATATGTATGTGTGTGTATATATGTATGTGTGT
>NW_017306577.1:1143153-1146535 GCF_000935625.1 Nanorana parkeri
TGCTCCATTCCGCTAGTCAGCGCTGGTATGAGTTCTCTCACTTCCCGATATACTGAGCCGACCTGTGACAGTCTCATTGTCACAGGTCGGCTAGAACTATGAGGTGAGTGAAAAGCACCCCCCCCCTCATAGTTCTCCTTTAAGTTTAACTCAAACATGCCAACAATGCTCAGCTGGCACACACGGGTTACCAGAACCATCTCCTGACCCAGTACAGTCTCTCCTAATTTTCATACAGCAAAACTAAAATCCCAGTCTGGGGTGGACTAACCCTTTAACAGGCTGGGCGATCAGGTCGGTTGGTCTTCCTCCGAACCAGCTGTGGGGATTTCACATCTCAGGTGAACACAGGGCGTCCCGAGGCTGGGTGTCACCCGGAGCTGAGACCGGGTGACACCCCTGCTGGCAGCCATCTTGGTGATGGACCCCGGCAGAGAGAGGAGGGGACGTTTACCCGGCAAGATGAGGTATGCCGCCGAGTCCCCTCCGCTCTCCTGACTGTCGGGCTCTCGGTTCATGACTGCGTGCCCGACTTTTTAGAGGGGGTGACATCAAAATGACTGTCAATAATTTTAGCGTCACCCCTCCAATGGTGTCACCCGGGTGCGGGCCGCACCCCCCTTGTGGCGCCACTGGGTGAACATTTTCCCGTGTCTTCATGCACCTTCTTATCTACGTACCCGTCTCCACCCATGACGGCACTTTGCCATCCGCGGTCCTCTTTCTGGTGTACCCTCGGGGTTTCCACGGGTGTTCCTTGCAGGACGGGTCTAACCTGCGCAATTTCCACAGATGGCTCTGATACTCCTTCTTCAGGGCCTCAATCTTTCCCTCGAATTCTTCAATCTTCCTTTCTGAATAGTGACTCAGCTGAGATTGCTGGGAACAGAAGGGAGAGTTAAAAGAAGAAGAAGACCTAAGTAATAACAATGAGAGCACATGTCATAATCATGGTAACTCTCCACAATGCCATCACAGGTGAAAAGGAGGCCTACTTATTTCAAATATGGCAGCCTGTGCAGGGACTGGTCACATGACTGATGCCGCTGGTCACCTGGTCTCTGCAGAGGAAGTGATATATGTGTTTTATAACCTAATTCACAGGATAGAAACAAACAGAAATCTGGAATACAATTGTCTAGAATCCTTACAATGGAGACGGATCTGAAAGGGAATTTGATTATCGTTATGGGGGCCCCTGAATGCACCACTCTGCTCCTGCCTGGGACTTCCTCACAATCATCCCTGTAATTGCACTTCTCTCCCCAACATGGCCCCGGAGCCCACATTTTTTTTTTTTTTTTTTAATAGCCCGTGGTGCATGCTTCGTAAAACTACTTCCCCTGTCAACAAAAAATGTGACTCGTGAAATCCCAACACAAAAAAAAAAGTGCACGAGGTTGCTTTGGTCCCGAAGAGGAAGGGCCTTGAGATTCCTGAACCCCCCCGGGGCGCAAGGCTCCTGACAGGAGCCAGGACGACTCAGGTCCACCTACCCGAAGGTCGGCGGAACCCTCTCCTCAGGGACCACCTGGGGCTGGTCCCACGAGTACTAGGTAAGGGGCTTCCTCGAAGGGAGACCCCCCCAAGTGGGGGGAAGGCAGAGAAGCCCATGTGAAGGCCGCTAACATCAGGACGGGCCCCGAAGGTACCCGCACCCTCTGTCAATCTGTGCATAAATAAAAAGGTGCCAGTGCACAGACCTGGCAGGTCATCCGGCCAAGGTAAATAATTGCCCCGGGTTAGCCAGAAGGCCTGCCAAGAGGCGTGGTGCAGAAAATGCTTTAGGTGCCGTGCACTAGTGACGGTGAATCAAGTGGAGTCCCAAACCCGGCACCCCTGTGACACCACCCCCCAGGGGGCACAGCACCTCGGGCCTCTGCGCCTCCCGAACCCTCCGTCCAGACCAAAGCAGACACCCGTCCCCATCGGGAGGCATTAGTGCCGAAGAAGCTTTTGGTTTGGGATGGAGTGGAAAGGGATTAGAACATTGGTTTTTACTGCTGTCTGTGTCCCTGATGGGGAGATTTATCCTGGTGACTATTATCCCTGAAAGTGAAAGAAAATCCAACATTTTGGGTTGTCACCAGAACAAGCGGAGATGGGAAATCTTCCAATGGCAACACAAGTTCTGGTGACCACCAAGCGCTTCCTTCATTTTGGAGGGATTTCCTCTCACATCCTCATGTGGCTAATGGACAGGAAATGAATGGAAATCTCCCCAATGGGTAAAAAATAAAGCTGATGGAGGTTATAACTCTCCATTATTGTATCTGAAACTAAAAAAAACTAAAGTTTGGGCTTCAGCTCTACTTTAATACACGCCCAATCATGTGATAACTCTCCATACTCCCCCCTAGTATAGGGATTAGCATCCTAAAGAACAGGCGCCACGGAAAATCATTTTTCGCGGCACCCAGACGATCAGTAGTCAGATGTCTACAAAATGGATTGATATTTCTCATTAAAACATAACTGTAGCAAAGTTTGTTAAAGATTATGCCGTCTGTAGTGTAGCAACCTTACCAGAGTCCTCTGTGTCCCAATTGGGGGAGACTTCACCTCACTTCCTGTCTGATAGCCACAACAGGAAGTGATAGGAAATACCTGGTGGTCACCAGAACTAGTGTCCCCATGGGAAGATTTCCCATCTATTCCTGTTCTGGTGACCACCCAGATTTTGGGATTTATTTCAGTGATGTCAGCAGGACAAATTGAGAGGATTTAATGTAACCACTGGGAAAAAAAACAAAAACTGGTGCCGAATTTTGTAGAGCATTGCTCAGCGCCGTCTCAGTCTCACCTCCAAATAATAATCAATCTCATGTTTGATGCTGGGGATCCATTTCTTTACACCTGCGGCCGTGTGCAGCGCCCCCTGCAGGAAACACGGAGGGGAGACTAGTAAAAGGGGCCGCGGCAAAGGCAAGATTTAGGAACATAAAAGCACAGACTCACCAGTTTTGGGCGGTGACCACAAATGTCCTTCAAACGACCCTCTGAAAGAGAAAACAAAGATGAGTCCACCTAAAACCGATGCAGGTGCGGGTGGAGTGTGGTGACCCGTCAGAGGGATTCCTTTATCTCTTGGGAATTCCAGCACAGAGATCTCGCCATTGCAGTTTCCAGTTCCGGTCCCCGTAGAGTCTCACACCCGGTGCTGCATTCTATGACATGTATAATACTGTCTGCCCCTCCCCTGTAGTGTTCCTCTTCTCATCATAACCTTCTACATTATCATCAGCCTCTCATCATACCCCCCTGTACTGCCCCCTCCTCTCATTGTACCATCCCGCACTGCACCTTCTCTCCTTATACCCCCCTGTACTGCCCCCTTCTCTCACCATTCCCCCCCTAGATTGCCCCCTCCTCCCATCATACC